>NC_142837.1:32514730-32824038 GCF_061612785.1 Hesperophylax consimilis
AAAGCCTCAAACTGCACAGCTGCAACCCCGCAATAACCCTATGTACTTGTCCTTCTATAAGTAGAGTTTATTCTATTAAATATCTTGGTATTCAAATAGACGATCTTCTTAAATGGAATGTACATGTTGCAAACCTAACGACAAAACTGAGGAAACAAATCTATTTCTTTAAAAATGTTAGGGATATTTTAAATAGAAAACAACTGAAAGAAGTTTACTGTGCTCTTGTTCAATCGTCTCTTGAATATGGTATTATCAGATGGAGTAGTGCCACACATACTTGCCTGTAGCCATTAGCAAAGATTCAAAACATAATTCTGAAGGTTTTTCTAAAAGACCCATTAAGAACGAATACTGATTTTATTTTTAAGACACTAAGGACGGGTTGTTTCGGAGTATTTGAACAATTCATCAAATTTCAACGTTCATTTTCAAGTTCTGTGAAAGATTTGTTCAAGTTCTGTTTTTATTTCAGTTTTCTCAAGCAACTAGCCTATAATGATATAATAACAGAACTTGAATTGGACTTTCACAGATCCCAGAAATGAACTTTGAAATTTGATGAATTGTTCAAATACTACGAAACAACCCGTCCTTAATGTTCCAAACCTGAAAAAATTATATAAAAAAAATATCCTGCTTCATCAATTTAAAAATACTCATATGTATGAAGAACAAATAAGCACTAGAGCCTTGAGACATTCATGTGTAAAATCTTTTAACATCCCAGTTTGTCAAACCTCCTATGGATAAAAAAGCTTTAAATACAATGCTATTAAGCTATTCAATTCTCTACCTATTGACATTAGAAACACACAAACCAAAACATTCTTTAAAATTAAAATCATTGATTACCTCCAATAAAAATATACATTAGAAGTATTTCATAACTTAAAAGCCCATTAGAGCGTAAATAAATAAATAAATTTCTATACATACTTACTTACATATAAAAAAAAAATGATTGGGATAATAACATATTAAAAAATTGTGCCTAATGTGTATATATATGTATTATATGCCTTTTAGTCAAACTGAAATTTTATTATTTAATTACTTATAATTATTATCACTTCGCCTATATCTTCTACATTCATTCTTGAATTACATAATTTAAAAAAAATACTGATTTTATTTTATCTGGCATTTTCACATTATTGTGTAAACTAAAACCTAGTTAACAACCATTATGTAAATTGCCATCTCCACAGGCGTTACACACCTAGTGAGATGGAGAATACGTCACTATTGTAACTAAATGTATTATTAAAATAAAATAAAATAAAAAAGGTTTGTGCAGTCTTGTTTTTAACAGGAAAACGAATAATTTTACCAGTATTCTCCATGTTTGCAGAAACACTGCTCTGCGTATATGAAATTTAAGCGAAAAATGGTCAGATTTGGATAACGGAACACGCCACATGGCATTTCTTGTTTTTTTCTTTATTCTGTGGTGACAAATTAGTCTTTTCTTCTAAATAACATCGCCAAATTTCTCTAAAAACCAATCAAAACAAAACTAAAAAAAGGCGGTTCATGTCTGTAGTAATAACATCATTTTTTGTTTTGTTTTTCTCATTTAGTTCTTCATCAACATTAAGCAAGAGTTTATTTTTATTGCTACTGTGTTAGGAAACTCTAAGCGTAACATTTAAAAGGAATCCGTGCTTCATTGATAATTGCACGAATACTAAAACAATTCTATTTTGTATCTCCGAAAGTTAAGCAGAAATTCACAATGGTAGAACACAAATTATCACTTGTATTTCTGCTTTACTAGACCTGAACTTTGCATAGTCTTCTTCAAATACTTTTTTTTAACTAATAGCGTAAATTTTTTTTACCATACTTTCTCACATGTGGCATCTTCAATAGAGCAAGCTTTCCACCCATAGTCCCTTTTACTTTTTCACGTTTATATTATTTACGCATAAGCACATATCTATCCCCATTTTGATGTTGTGCAACTGGAGGTAATGGGGAAGCGAAATAAAAAAAGTTGCAAAAATGAAAGTACGGCCTGTATATTCAGATCTGCTCACCAAACATCTATTCCTATTTCATGTAACGTTTCTATTCGGAATGATTTTCTCTATTTTTAAAACACATCTTTCTTGAATACCTCAGGTGTTGTTAAGGAAGCTATATTTATGTACTTCAAAATACATGAGGAAATAAAAAATGGCGGTTTGCGTTTTCCAACTGCTGGTACAAGTTCAGGCTGTAGCCATTTTTAACTTTTGAAATGTGATTTTTGTTTTTAATCTTGACCGATTTTTTTTTTAATGTATGTGTCAAATGTATTTTTTCGATGTTAAATTAGTGTGTATTATCACACATTTGCCGGGGCGACTATACTAAACACTGTTGTGTTGTGTTAATCCAAACCGATGACCAAAGTATGTAGACATAAATTTACAATAGTTTGACTAGTCTATAGTTAGCAATAACATAGATCGTTGCAGAAATATATTGTATATATTTTTATAGCGCCCTTGAGGTGATTTTGCATAAAAACAGCGCTATACTAATCATCCAAATATAATTTTTTTGTGAGCGGCTTTACAGCTCTAAATGCCTGAAAGGTGAAAAATCTGTAATGCGTAGTTATAAATTTAGTTTAATATTATGACAATGCTGCTAATTTTTCTGCTGCTTTGTAGTTCCGATTTTATCCACAGTTGTTTTGACTTATCTCCCACTCTTAAATTTACGGTTTGACTTTTGCAACCCTTATTTGAGTTCCGATAGTTTGAACTTTCCGATTCGTGTGTTTATCTAACAAGAAAACAAACTTCTAAAAAGTTAACTTTCAAAAGCATTTTTTATAGACTTACATGTAAATAGTGTGCCCGAAGCATAGTTTCGGCCTATTTATAATTTATTATTGACGAAATTTATTTGAACTTTAAATTAAATTATTGAAGATAATATTAGCGATTTCTAAACGAAAATCTGAAACAGAAAAATCTGAAAAGGATACGGTCACATCTAGGACTCGAACCCAGGACCCTTGTCTTTCCGGGACACCGCTCTACCAACTGAGCTAATGGGACCCTATCCCCCTCGGTCACTTTTAACTGTATCATACTTTGAATAAGAACTACCAACATTGTCTTCATTTTTTCACCGCTCATTTTTATTGGCAACTATCTTTATGTATGATCGTCCCGGAAAGACAAGGGTCCTGGGTTCGAGTCCTAGATGTGACCGTATCATTTTCTGATTTTTCTGTTTCAGATTTTCGTTTAGAAATCGCTAATATTGTCTTCAATAATTAAATATTACAATTTGAGGTTTTACTCAATAAAGTTATTCCAAAAAATAAATATTTAAATTAAATGTTTTCGCTCAGTTTGTAAATTAGTACCAGCGAGAGCTTGTACGGACGTCATCGACGTTCGTCTTTGATTCAAAACGAAAAACATAGAAGATACCAGAAAAATGACATCAATTCAATTCAATTTGTTTATTCCTTTAAAAACATTACAAAATTATATTTGAATTCGTTTTAAAGTACATTTGTAAAATAGTATTACATAATAAATAAGCGTTGTATCAACTATACCAGCATCAATAGATCTTGCCTTTTAAAGGCAGCTTCACCGATGCTAAATATGTCGATATCCGAATTAATTCTGTTCAACAGCAAGACTGCTCTCCCCACCGGCATGACCATTGGCAAGTTGGTCCTGCAGGCCGGGAGATAAAACAGTCTATGCTGTCGGTGACGGAGATAACTATCAGGAACATAGAGACTAATACTCTCCATGATAGTCGGATTTTCAAACCATCCACACCAACAACAATCGTCACTCTTCTGACCCTTAGATGGTTCATACCGAGCATGCCCAAGAGAAAGTCAGTAGGAGAGAGCCACGGGTAGTAGCAAAGATATTAGAAGAACGAGATGTGCTATGAGCAGTTCATACTGTGTGGAATTGTTTTGCTCGGTATCGCCGGTTTTGTTCACCAATACTACTGCACACCTTCGCTTACGCTAAGGTATCCGCACTAATACATAGAACAGATTTCTGTGCGTACACGTCCCGATAGTATTCAAAGTACCCTAATTAGGTAGTACTCCGCCTACGGTCCGGCGGCCAACATAGCATATCTCGTTCTTCTAATATTTTTGGGTAGTAGCCATACTCCTTCAGGTATCTCAGAAATTAAGTCAAGATGATCTCTTGCTGAGACTATTATATTTCTATTCTACGTATTTTATTTTTCAGAAATTGAACATTATTTTATAACTTCTATTTTAATTTAACCCAAAAAACTTTACTTTATTCACGACTTTCGCCTTTATCTAAATCCCCTTGCTACGATTTTCATACGGTAACTTGTTATGTTACTTAGAAAAATATTGTGTGGTCCAATGTTGTCGTTTTTCACGGTCCAAACCACGATTAACCGCTTGAGCGTCGATGTACCCATATGGATACGGCGGCACAATCGAAAAAAATTATTTCTCTGATATGAGCCATTCTGGTGAACCTACTCATGGTAGATTATATACTACTTATGTCGAAGTATAAACACGTTATCTGGCAAGATGGTAAAATTTAGAAAAACTTAATTTTATAAATAAGTTTTTACGAAAATAGATTTAGCTGGCGGATGGCGAAAATTATGCGTCAGCACACCAAGAATGAGCTCGTAATCAACGCAGGGAAGTTATCAGTCTATGTATCTAACTGTATCTAAATATTTGTATAAAGTAGACTGTCTGTGGCGTGTGGCGTAGATTTGATTTGTTTACAAAATTATGTTTTGATTCCGAGGCTGATGAATTTTTTAGATATCTGCTAAGAATGGCTTTGTTTATGGTTTGAATGTGGATTTGTTTATTATAAAAATCTACAGTTTTTTTGACGAAATTTTGTAGACTTGACCTTCAAAACAAGAGGAAGGGTTATGCTAACACGAAATTTCGAAAAAACGAGGAAAATTAAAATAGAGCGCTGGAGACGCCGGGAACTTCAATTAGTTATTATTATTAATAAAATTACATATGTTTATTTAATGTGCAAGAGAAAGTGGTTCGTTTCAAGATTCAATAACGTAGGCAGCGCGCGTTGGTTCATTGTGGAGATACTTCGTATTATGCGGTCAGTAATTAAAACAATTTATTCACTCCCCGTAGGCACCGCAGGTCATATAGAATTATTTATTTGAGGGCACAGTGGCGAATGGCTAATACATCTTAGTTACAAATCGCCGAATTCCACAATCAAAGCCCCTGTAAAGTGGTACACTCCACAGGAATTACAGCCTTCAAGCACAATAATACAATTATCATTTATAACAATTTACTTGGAATGAGCCAATGGTCCATCGCAATTTGCTTGAAAGCCTCGTCAAGATAAAATCGTTGGAAATAATGGACGCTCAGATCTTGAGATTCATTATTACCGACTTGTTAATAAATATATTTTCATCGCAAAATTCTACCCTTCTGCCTGGTCGTTCGTTTTTACAGCGTTCCGGCAAATTCTCTAAAAAAAATCTGCTCGACTAAAATTTTCTATTTTATTTTTTCGTACCCTTTTATCTTTTTAGCTCTCTTATCTTTGTTTCTTCTTGGGCTTTGCTTTAATTTTTTTGTTCATTTCTCCTCAGTCATGATTAGCGGCTGTTTCTCTCAGCGCTTTAGCTTAACACCCATTACGTTTTCAAGACAGGTACAAAGGCTTAGTTTAGTCAAACGATTATGTTTAATAGCGAATAATTACGGCCCGTTGAAGCTCCTGATTTCTTACCCCCTCAATTCGTTTCTTAATCGCTGAAAAATTAGAAGTACAATTGGTTGCTTTTGAATAAATTCTAACTCCTTTGGGAAGGGTTTATAAAAGGCATTGGGTTGTTTCTGTAAGCCAACTTACACAAATATAATAAGTTTTCAATTTAAAAAAAATACCTATTATCTATTATAATTTGCTTTTCAAGATGATGTCAATATTTCAATGGTATCGATTTAGGTATTTAAAAAAGATCCTTGGTATATTAGTTTAGTACATTTTTCAATTATTTTACCCCAAGTACGCATAACCCTACGGTCTGTATTGGCTTGAAATAATACACGCCTCGAATATATCTCCAGGGATGCTTTTCTTACTAAAAATTACTCTCAAGAGTTTTTTTTCTTATTATAAGCCACCTTGCTTAAAGTTTTGTTATTAGAGTGGTTTCAATATTATAAGGTCCTCGGGTATATGACGATTTATATATAATACTTACTCAAAAATACATACATAAATAATACTTAATTTAAAGGTACCAATTTCGCGAAATTCCCATAATTCGAAATGTGGCCGTTTGGGCGAGATTTGAACACGTGCACTGCCGAAATGTGTTCGTTTGGACGAGGTTTGAACATGTGCACTGCCGAAATGTGTCCGTTTGGACGAGGTTTGAACATGTGCACTGCCGAAATGTGTCCGTTTGGGCGAGGTTTGAACATGTGCACTGCCGAAATGTGTCCGTTTGGACGAGGTTTGAACACGTGCAATTTTAATTTGGACGAGGTTTGAACATGTGCACTGTCAAAATGTGTCCGTTTGGATGAGGTTTGAATACGTGCACTACCGAAATGTGATATATTTTAGCCGTTTGGACGAGGTTTAAACACGTGCACTGCCGAAATGTGTCCGTTTGGACAAGATTTGAACACGTGCACTGCCTAAACGCATCGTCCAGCCAATGATGTGCCTTGACCGGATACTCACACACTTGTACGTGCGTTTAAAATATGGTAAAATATATTATTATTTTTTGCTACAGAAAAAAAGCAAACCCGATGAGTTATAATAAATATATGTGAACATTTTTACGATAAAAATTGAATTCGTATTCTATGATGGGTTAGCACTCAACAATACTCATTTTATAAACTTGTAATATAAGCAAAACTAAACTTGATTTATTTGTAAATGCTAGGCAGATAAATTTCGTCAAAAAATTCCTCCACTGGCTTTAAAACTGTACTTATTACAGACATTTTAGTATGTAGGTATCTGTTTCCTAGAATGTAAAAGCTTAGAGTTTGTGAATTTCATTTACTGGAATTCTTAGACCCTTACTACGCATACAATTTACAGTTATATAATATTGCTTGTACTACAAATGTATAAAATGGTGTTAGCATCATTTATAGTACTGACCCATTTCATTACTGTTTTGCTTTTTTATGACCGGACTGGTTTCATTTGAAGGCTATATAAAATTTTAAAGGGTGCACCAAAAACTAAAATAAATATTATTTTTTTAAATCTATGACAAGTTTAAGTGTTTAAGTATTTTAAAAAATGGTCCTTCTAATAAATTTATAAAATATTGAAAACAGTTTCAACCGATCAAGAGCTATTTTCTCATAGTACAGGGTTTTCCAATAAGAGGTGTTATTTTGAATAGCCCGCTATTTCGGTAGATGTTACTTTTGAAGCTGTCATTTTTTGACATTTCACAAGTAGAAACTACGCTATTAATAAAAATGGAACGGTACACGCTTCAACAACGCATTGAAATTATTAAAATTCACTTGAGTGAATCAAATGCAAATCATCTTGAGTGGTGAGGCACATTTCCACCTCGGTGGCTTCGTCGACAAGCAAAATTACCGCATCTGGGATGCGGAAAACCCAAGAGTTATTGTTGAAAAGCCTCTCTATCCTCAACGTGTGACTGCTTGGTGCGGTTTATGGTCCGGCGGAGTCATTGGACCTTACTTTTTCGAAAATGAGGCTGGAGCAACAGTTACGGTGAATGGATTGCGCTATCGAGAGATGATTAATGATTTTTTATGGCCGGAATTGGATGGTATTGATCTGGACAACGTTTACATTCAACAAGACTGCGCTACGTGCCACACAAGCAACGAAACCATTGATCTTTTACGATTGAATATCAAAATAACACCTCTTATTGGAAAACCCTGTATAACAGTTATGTGCCTCATGAAAAAAATAATTAATTATTGTACATCAATAATCTAAACGAATATTCAAAATACAAATACATAAATAATGCAAAAAAAAATGTACGTTTATTATGAAATACTGGTTCATGAATTCACAAAATATTAATGATTCTTTGTTTTTATAGTTTATATATAAATACACCACAAAACTATTCGAAGTACATAGCGGTCACAACTTCAAATCTACATTTGAAAAGAATTCGATACGACCCTCTCTAAAAATCACCCTCCGGTTCTTTTTCAATATTGTGAAGAGATAAAACGTGCTGCTTTTATAATGTAAGTGGCCTCTTTCCAATATGTAAATAAGTGGGGACTGCCCTTTAAAATAGCTTCACTTGGGGCTTAGAGGCTTTGTCATGATTAGGTACTATTCCGCAGTTTATTCATTAAACCGATTCACCTGTAGAACTGGAAACTGAATATTTTTACAGAAAAAAAAATAATGACTTCAACCCTTTAGATGCATTAATTGTTTTTTCGTGGTTTCATTACAACTGTCATAAATAAAAAAATATATATTATATTATATAATAAAGCTATGACTTTATGGATATCCATTATAAATAAATGAAAGAATATTATATTGTTGTACTTACTGTTTTTTTTTATTTATTAAAGGGTGGGTGAAATTATATGAAGAGTGGGTGTAGGAGATGAAACGAACGGTGAATGGGAACATAACTAAGATTAAAGTTTAAAAAATGTATTGATTATTTTACACTAATCCCAAGCATGACGCCAATCATCTTTTGGAATGCTGTGTGGAGGGTCTTTTTTTAAGGAAAAGAATCGAGAGAAGGAGAGAAAGTTCTGGGAAGGTAAAGGCTATGAGGGTTGGGTAGGAATCACGGACATATGAATATAACCCTCCCACTGCGGCGTAAGGCGATGGGTCTAGAAAACAGTTGGGGAGGTTAAAAGGCCTTTCCAAACCAACCTTTCCCGATCTGGCACGCCACTCACCCGATGAACCAGGGCACCCCTGCTAAATCACCAAACGTACCGAACCACTTGGAGTGACCTATGGCAGAGCTCTTGGTTATATAATAAATGGTTCCCGGGGCGACGGTACCCAAATCCTAATTAAATATAATGTGATTGTAAAGTATATGTTTTAAGTGCTTTTTTAATAATGCAGTAATGTTGGCTTCACTGGGTGGCTTACCCGTGCTGAGGCCTCCATTTTATTTATTTTTAAAATTATAATTTTTGTTTTATTTTTTATTTATTTATTTATTTATTTATTTATTTATTTATTTATTTATTTATTTGTTTGTACACGCCCAATTAGGGCTTTTACATATGATACAATTATAATACATTTGATATAATCAGAGAGTAGAAGAGATAAAACAATTAAAAATGTACCGAGACTTTATTCATCATTTATAATCGACATGTTTCGAAATCAATGATTTCTGCATCTGGAAAAACGTATAATGAAAATGAATAAATACAAGAATGGACAAAGTGAAATAAAAAAATATATATTATTGCTTTTATTTTAATAGCCAATATATTTCCATTGCCAAATGAGTAGGAACTGTTAAAAATCGATAAAAAAATATTAAATCGGATAAATAAAGTAAGAATAAGTTTTTTTTAACTTCTTTGTTTGTAGAAATAAAGTAATTGCCAATATATTTCCAATGTCGAATGGGCAGTTGACCAAGTTTGCGATTCGGTTTTTATGGCCCAGCCTGATGCACGCCACGCCACGCACTCAAGGGAGATCCCAGTGAGGATATCATTATATATATTTGTTTAAAAAATAAGAAGATAATAAAACACTTATTATTATTATTATAAAATATCATGCCGACATATCGGCGTACCGCACCCAAAGTGTTAATTTTATTTATTTTTGACCGGATTGTTTTCGCATACGAAATAATATCCAGACTGATATATTTGAAGGCGATGCCATACGTAGTAATGCAAAATCATGTGTTTTTTGTGAAAACATGTGCCTAGAAATGTTTCAGATGCTTTAATTAAATATTGCGATTATATATTGTAAATATTGTTTGAAATAATCGAGTATTTTTTAGATTAGTCTTTTTATAAGCCCAGAAGAAATAATGTATAAGGCCTATGAAAACTGCTTTAAAGTTCGAAATCTCCTACTTACGAACCCATTTTCGGTTATGATTTTATTGTATAATGTGGAAAATTAAGTTATTTATAAAATGATCGAAAAAAAAAATTATGCCTGACTGGAGGCATTTTTTGGCCTTGTTTTTTTTCTTGTATAAATTAAAACAGGCGGATGGTGTTAAGCGGGAATTTAAACCTTATCGCCATCTGCTTAAGGGTTGTTATTGATAGCGGCTCAATTTAAAATATTAAACGACGTAGTGCATCGCCTTAATCATTTTCTTGGTATTTTTTTATTGGTCGCTTAACGGGAGTCGATATAACCAACACATACATAAGAAAATTGTGTGTATTGGTGCATGTGTGTAGACTTCCAACAGCGATGTCCTTATGAAGAGTTACTGAGAAGTACCCCTTTTGTCTTTCTTACGCCTACTTGTTATTAGCGAGAAATGGACAAAAAGTCACTTTGATTTGAACATTCGAAACAGTTTTTTTTTTAATTGTTTTAAATTGTATTTATTCTTGCATTACGCCCTTGAGGTGATTTTGCACAAAAACGGCGCTATATAAATCATCCAAATATTATTATTATTACTACGCACTTATTAAAAATACTCTTATGCTAAATGCAAATGTGTGAGTACTTATTGGATTCAACTGTCGTAGCGATCCCTATAAAATAATCATTTCGGTGGAATCACTGTATCTGTGTGTGTTCAATGAACTCTATAACTGGGATCTGCTTAGATTTTCAAAAATGGAACTGATTGTGCAAAAGTTTCAGACAAGCTATGAATTTGGTACCTAAATTGATTCATTTATTAGTAATTCTTTAAACTTTATTACTGATTCATTTATTAGTAATTCTTTATACTTTATTACTGATTCATTTATTAGTAATTCTTATAAATTTATACATTTTTTGACGGATGTTGTAAGTTTGAGGCAAATATTTTTTTATTACTTTCAGCTTCACAAATCCTATAATTATAATATCTTTTGATATTTACGGGTCTATGCCACTTACATAATATTTAAACGGGGTAAGCGAGGTACTTGTTTTAATTTAACTAGTGATTACTGACATGGAGACCAAAATTTAATTTACATTTCTTACTCCAAATAATGACAGAAATCATTGGTTAAAATAATTCAAGTACGTCCCTTAACACCCTGTATTGGTAAATTAAATTAAACCTGTACGGTTTAAAAACCTCTGATCCAGTATTATTTGGAAAGTATTCTACCAAAATGCTAATATGATGCGGTTCCCAATAAACCATAAACCTAATTTAACACTTATTTTCGTTTATATTAAATTTTCGTTCAATTTATTTTACTGGCAACATTATCGGTGCTTTTTAGTATTTGGTAGCTTTTCCCATTTTACAAAATGCAAAGGTTGCGCGACGATAAATTTAACATAGACAAACAAACACTGGGCGCTATGATGAGCGTAGAATGAATATTCATTACAGGAAAACCGATTTCATTGAAATCTCGCATGAGAATAATTTACATTTGTTTGCCGGATGTTTTTTAAACGGGTATACACGGAAAATCTCATAAAGTTTGTTTATGAAAATGTATTTATTTTATTATCTTTGTGGTCTATAGTGGCGTTTAATTGAATCCATACAATTTATTACAATTTAAAAAAATAAACGTTTTACCAGCGGTAAATGATTTTTTATTTATTTTTTTATTATTTTTATTTAGTAAATAAAACATTTGTACAAATTTAGGGTAGTCCCACAAAGCTGTCATATGACAGCTTGCGTGTAGGTTCTACCAATTAAATATTCTTAATATGATATATACCCAAGAGAATATTTGTAGATACATTTATGGTTTTAAGAAAACATTAGAATAGATCACATATTAATATTAGATAATTTAAATTAAATCTATAATATATATCTCAATATACCTGCCTAATAACAAGATATGTAGACAGATACATTAAGAAATTCAAAATGACTGTGTAATTGAGTGTATAAGGGTAATAATTCCATTGGCTCCGGTTAATTGGACCTCTTGTGAAGTAATTGAAAAATATTTCATTGATAGCGAAAGTTTTAACTCCAAAATTTAGCATTTCATCTGTCTAAATTTGTTTGTTACATTCCAGTTCGAGTTGGTTGCAGTGTTGAATACTACCTTTTATCCCACCAGAGTTCCCATAATCGTGGTTCCTACCACGAGCTGTCAAATTGTATAAATCAATATTATGGTACCTACCGGCCCGAAGAAAGTTTGAAAAAAGAATTGTCATTGGATGGTGACATTTCTTTGGATAAATAGTGAGATAAAAAATGTTACGTAAAATATTTACGTTTTATTAAATATTTATTTAAGTACTTACCCACAAAGATAGAATTTTAGAGTAAATTTTAGTTTTGATTTATTTTAAAAGAGAAAATTAAAAACATTTTTTTGGATTACTTCGAGGTTCACTGGTTTTAGATGGTTTGACAGATAAGTAAGGCGTTAAAAGAAATCCACATTTTGAATTGATTTTTCTAATTTCATGTCTTCTGGTAATTCACCAAATATCTTCATAATGTGTCCCTTAAATGGTTCACTGCGAAAATATTGAACTCCAAAATAATATAGAGTTTGAGATAAATGACCAACTGTACGCCATTCCATCATTGTCCGATAAGCTCATTACTTTCCCTTAGCCAAACACCCTTTCTTAAGGCCGGCTTCCATAATATATTTTAACCTAGGCCAAATTGGCCCCGAACCCATGGGAATCGGATCGCACTATGGTCATTATTGCGTGCGACACTAATGTTTCTGACGCAGGGTCAGGCGTGAAAATCGCCCGGGTTATAGGTTAAAGGGGCCAATTTAACCGGGCAGATTTTAAAGGACGAATTTAACTGGTTGCGGCTTAATTCGATTACTGAACTTTGGACAAAGCAGCGTGAAACTAGGTCACTATAAATAAGGTAGAACATGCTTCAATTCAGTAATAATTTTAAAAAGTCAAGAGAACAGGACCAATGGGAATAATACATATATTATCATATTACAGTAACTTCGGGGGAGTCGTCTACGTAAAAACAAGTATAAACCGTAATCAACGTAAAATCTACTTACACAAAAATACGTCTGTAATTTCAAGTCGGACTAACCCGATAAATATATCTGGAGAGAAAAATGGCAACATCTATGCACGCACATCTATGTTTGATGTATATTCGTGTAAATAACACAAAAATACCCTTTAAGAATATTCAAAGACTGCTTTCAGTACCTACATTAAAACGTTGTGATTTCGAACAGAGCACTATTTATATTTTATATGTGTAGGTAGGTTCTATTATGTAGAATAACCTCCCGTAGTTCCTTTACTTTACCCCGGGTAACTTATCTATGCAGGTAGTCAAAATAGGAACTATCGAATCAATGAGGCGTTAAAAATTAATCTTAGACTACCCCCCTCTCTTCTGAGAGTTTTATAAATATTATTTTTAGAAACGATTATATTAGCTTTTTTAATGCATAAAGTTTATTCCAAAAAAACAAGTTGGCCACCCCTGCTATATAGATACAGCATTGCCTTAGTTTTCGCTAGAAAAAAAATGCAAATAGACATTAAGTATTTAATTACTTTATTAGTGCTGTCAAGCAACCCTGATTAAAAGTTATTAACAATTCAACTTGAAATTAATTATATAAATACTTTCTTAGTGCTGTAAAGAAACTTCGATTAAAAGTTATTTAAAAAAATCAACTTGAAATTAATTATATAAATACTTTCTCAGTGCTGTCAAGCAACCCTGATTACAAGTTATTAAAAAAATCCACTAGAAATTAATTATATAAATATTTTCTTAGGGCTGTCAAGCAACCCTAATTACAAGTTATTAAAAAATTCAACTAGAAATTAATTACGTAAATACTTTATTAGTGCTGTCAAGCAACCCTGATTAAAAGTTATTAAAAAATGTCGTCATCGTGAAACTGAGCCTATTTTCGTTCATAATGGATAATTTGTCCTCTTTGAATAATCATTAAATTTCAAAATGAAAGGAAGCTTTGTTACTTTAATCCCTTGTGTTTCATAATTCCTTGCCTTCACAAAGACTGTAAAAGATAAAAAAAGGAAAGTGAAAACATTTAGCTAGAACGAAATGCGAAGCCCACATTAATTACGTATTTCATGACGGCTAATGACGGCCTCTTAAAATTATTATTCCTCGTAATAATTTTATGAAGTGGTATTACGATTCGTAGAAGTTTTTGCTTTGTAACTCTTTTTAGCTTTCTATATATATGTCTTTCTATATATAAATAATTTTAAAACACGTAAAGTTTATGACCATCGTTTTGCAAAGTATCTTCTTATAATGCTTATTTTATACAGGTTTATATACACTTTTATAATATCTTCTTTTTAAACAAAATTAGTACCTACCTACTATATGACATATATATTTTTTTTATTTCATTAAGATGACATAGGCCGTTATTTTTCCTAAGACCTCCTGTGCGGAGCAAATATAACCTTTTTGTATTTTTATTAATCTATTATCCTCTAAAAATCAACCCGTAATAATGTCTATTAAAATTTAAAAAAATGTAAATAAAGTTAGTTAAGAATTGAACCTTCCTACCCAGGAACTGAAGTCGAAAATTCTACCAACCTCGCCAAATGCCGATCGGGTAGGACATTTATTTCATATATTTACTGCTGTAATGTCATTCGTTTTCACAGAAATGCCTATATTTATGTTCACGCGTATCTACACGATTGCTACCGGATTGATAGAATGTATTGTTATCGACAACAAGTCTATCAGAGTTTTAGCCCGATCTGATGTCGGGAAGTGAGTTTATTCAAGAAAACAAAAGTAAAATTTAAATAGATGTATTTTAAAAGAATAGGAATATCTTAACTATATGTTTCATTCTTAAATCATTATTTGTGGGATTTTCTCGTTACATATAATATTACATTGTATTCGTATAACTGTTCCAATGAAATTTTATCAAAAACCTAAATAATATAATACTTAAAATTAGCATAACATGTACGAGTATAAGAATATTATACTGATTTAGTTATGTATTTGAGTTTCAGATTCAGTACGGATATTTCGGCTTTTATGAAGATTTTCAGTATGTAATATTATTATGAAATATAACAAATGTATCAATACACATGATTACGCTTGTTGTTTCTTGTCATTGATTTTATTTTTTCTTGTTACAGGTAAGGGTTCCCACGAGTATCTCAGCTGTCTAGAATAGCGGTTCGCAACCTTTTTGGAGCTGCGACCCCCAAAATCAAAGAACATTTTTCAACGACCCCAGAAGAAAAAAATCGCACGTGCACAGGTGTACAAAGGTTGGTTCAGTTATATAATATAATAATAATTGGATGACTTGTATAGCGCCGTTTTTGTGCAAGATCACCTCAAATATGTCAAGGCGATGTTGATTCTAGCTGTTTTCATTATTTCACACACAATTTTACTAAAATAATAGAAGCGGGGATAGGGAAACATACATTTTATGTTAAGGCGATGCACTACGTCGTGTAATATTTTAAATTGAGCCGCTATCAATAACAACCCTTACGTAGATGGCGATAAGGTTTAAATTCCAGCTTAACACCATCCGCCTGTTTTGATTTATGCAAGAAAAAAACATGGCCAAAAAGTGCCTTTTATTTTATTTTGTGGATGTTCAGGCATAAATATTTTTTTTTCCGATCATTTTATAAATAACTTAATTTGCCACATTATACAATAAAATCATAACCGAAAATGGGTTCGTAAGTAGGAGATTTTTAACTTTAAAGCAGTTTTCATAGGCCTATACATTATTTTTTTCTGGGCTTATAATAAGACTTATCTAAAAAATACTCGATTATTTCAAAGGCCAAGATGTATTCTACTCGCAGTATTTAATTAAAGCATTTGAAAAATTTCTAGGCGACCAAATTTTCAAACCAAAAACAGATGATTTTGCATTACTACGTATGGAATCGCCTTAATAAAATAAATTTTGTAGCAAATTATTTGAATTTTGTGCCTGTACACTTTGAGCCAAAACATTAATTCTTTGTGATTCATACTTATTCGAAATACCCACTCTCAAATCCGGTTCTTTAATCGTTCGGATATTTAGTTTTTATGACAATTAATGCTCACACAGGTATGTAAATAAAAACGTCAGTAACTTCGTCAGGGATTTTTTTTAATAACACTGGATCCTCAAAGTCTAATGTCTGCTGCTCCCTTTCCTCTAACGCCTCGTGCATCTTAGGGTCATACGAGTATATGACTGGGCGTTTATATTTTACGAAATATATATACATATATTTATTTTTTTCTATCAGGCGGAAAAACGTTATTTTTTTAGACATCGGATATAGAAATAATAATTTATCTCAGCTTGACTCAAATACATATATACTGGATGCCATGAATAAACTCCTGAAAATAGTTAAAAACGTTCGGTTTAATAGTTCTGATTTTTTACTGTATGAACGATATAAAAAATGAACAATTTTATTAGAATTCCCTAAACAAAAAGAATGTTCGAAATGTCGAGTTCAGTCAATATTTTCTACGATTGGAGTAAAAAATAAGGAAAAATGTGGAAAGCATTTTAGACAATTTTTTCGTATTTGATATTGATTTTGTTTAATATTTAGAATTGATAATATGTTTTTCCTCTCCCTCATCTCCTCCCCCTCTCCTCTACCTCAGCCGCAGAACATACCCCAATTGGGGATGTCATAGTCTCACTGGCTCCAGACGGTCGGGAGCAGTTGGCTCTTTAGCTCTTGTGCAGTATTCTCATAATAAAGATGTATTCATTTCTGCGCTTCGCACAAAGCTACCCAAAGTAATATAACTCAATTCCCTAAATGTGAACACTATGTAAGCATACTTAATTTAATACGTCAAAATTGAATACTTACTTAATTGGTTATATTTAGTTAGTAGGTGTGTCCCGAAACTCAAGTTTGCGAACAGTTTCGTTTTCTAATCAAGCAAGTGCAAGTCATTCACGTGATTGACAGACTTCCGTAAATTTAACGATGCCTCCAAGGGTTTGTTGCTAAACCTACTTATAAGTTAAATCCATTAAGGGCGCGAGCACTTTTGCAGGACTGTTCACTTCCAAAGTTAACAATGAATAAATTACAACCAACGGGCAGCTCTGACGAACAACGGTTCGGTACAGTTAGGTACTCCAAATCAGAGGACTACAACAAAACGCTTAAATAATTCTGCGAGCTTCGGGGATGAATGCTTTAGCGGTAAACTAAGTTTAAAACACTGTAGCGGGACACGATATTAAGTTACTGACTTTTCAGGTTTTCTATGACACGTACGGTGTTCTATCACTTTATAACGGGAATTAAAATATTCTCGACTTTTTTTAGTTTATGAATTACAGTACAAATAAAAAGCGATTGCGTGTTAATTTATTACTTCTTCTTAAGTTTTACATTCGCCTCTCTTTATTGTTCCCAGGGTTGAATTTTCGGCCTCCGTGCTCTGTAACTTTTTAAACTTTTTTCTCTTCTCTCTTCTTTGTATTTGTTGAACTTACTTAGTTTTACTTTGATTCATTTTATTCCTATCTTATTTTTGTATTATATTGTTCGCTATGTGCCTATATGGGTAAAGTTTAATTGGTCACGGTCCGTTAATAGATACATAAATTGAATTGCATGTCCCATTCATGTAGCTGGAAATAAAAATATTATTATTTTTATGTTAATTTTAATGCACTAGTGTAATTTATTAAGACTTGGGCCCTAAGGGCATAAATAATTAAATTAATAGCTGATATTATTTTAAGGAAGGAAAACAATTCGAAATTTTTAGTGGTACGCCACAACGCCAAGCGCCAAGGTACCTAGGCCATCATAGAAACATTCTGTAAATTGCGGCCATTGCCTAGGTTTGTTTGGCAATATTCGCCATAGCAACTAGAATGTTCGTGGACGTTTTTCACCTATATAAGCTATAGCGAGAAGGAACTCACCAGTCATGAATTAGCAGTCATCAATCAGCAATCCACTGCGCCGCTACACGGACCTATTGTACCTACGCCCCGGCTCTGCACGGACCACGGATTACCATGGACTCCTCTGAACAAATACACGAGTCCGGTCACCACGGTGTCGACTCACTGACACCGCTTCGACCACTCCACCGCAGTCATCGCCGCGTACACCTGGCATCACCATCATCATCGTTCAGGAGTCATTCCACAACTGCGCTACTGACTCACCCAAATAAACGCTCTGACACAACAGCCTCATCTTTCATATGTCGCGCTATACGATCCCCAAAAAATTAAAAATAAATGTTCTCTCAATTTTAAGTATAGCTCCTATAACCATAATCGTATTGTATACAGGACGAGTGAAATATAAGCTCCATTAGTATTCTGGACAATTTTTATACTATATAGTATACCTTTAAACGGTGTCCGGAAACTCAGGCTAATACCAGCTGTTTAATGTCTTAAAAAGCGTCGAAGCGTAAACCCGACTCCGAAGGTTTTTTTAACCTTATGTGCCGACAAAGATAAAAACTAAGTAGATAAATCGGAATGCTCAGATCGAAAAATATGTGATGTAGATTTACCCGTTTGTTCTACTAGTTTCCGGACACTCCACTGATATGTTAATCAGGAACTCATTAATAAATGTTTCCATATGTCCGGTCAAAGGAAATTCAAACGCCTTTTTCTGTAACAATATGTGGAAACTGTGAAACGTTTTATAATTTAAGGGCCTTTCTAATATATATTATGATAAATTGTTGTTTATCAGTTTTGTAAAATTGGAAACAAATTTATTTGTAAGGGGGTGAATATATAAATAATGGCGCCGAGTTTGGCATGCAAAAATGCTTTAACACTTATGGTTATAATTAAATAAGTTGAACACTTTATTGGTGTCATGGAGATAAATTAGATTTGAATACTTTGTCTACACTTTTGACGTAATTCTGTCGTTCCAAATTTGTATTATTTAAAATACTAATTCCGTTCTGTAACTCCGATTCAATGAACTCTAAAACTTTTGCTTTGACTTGTGTCCTCATTTTTTAAATTAGAACCTTCTGAAGTTAGTGCACCTTGTTTAAGAAAGTGATCGTGGTGAAGAATCGTGGTGAATCAGAACTGTGAAAAACTTGATTCATTACGCGTTTGTTAGGTTAAAACGGTCTAAAACCCGGCGTAAGGCCGGTTTTAAGGATCAAAGCAGTAACAGCCCTAGTGGTTAAAACAAAGTAATTTTATTTTCATTTCGTTAATTTTAACTTTAGATAATTGTGAAATGTTTGCAACATCCTAAATAGGGCAATGTTGGCCTGTTGGTATTTATCTAATTGTTAGAAATGGCTTTAATACAAAATTAGGCGATTACAAGGAAACATTTAGTACAAATTAGGTAATAACAATGAAACATTTACTTTAAATTGGGTGATTACAACGAAATTTTTTGCATATATTGGGGGAATACAACAAAATACTTAGTATAAATTAGGTGAATACGACAAAAAATTTAGTATAAATTAGGTGATTACAACGAAACATTTAGCATCAATTAGGTGAATACAACGAAACATTAAAATAAATTAGGTGATTACAACGAAACATTATGTATAAATTGACGATGTTGCGAAAAACAGAAAAAATATGCATTTGTTTATGAAGCTAACAATAATATACAAAAATTAATTTATATCGAGAGGCGAGAAATTAATTTTTCATATCATTTTCCTTCGTATTAGTTGTGTCGCTCTTCTGAAATAGTATCATTCGTCGTTGTAACGCAAGAAGTGACATTTTTGGTAAAATCGAGTCAGGAAAAATTATGTGTTATTTTTTATGGAAATTATGAGGACAATAAGACATCCAAATGCTTTTGGCTTAAAGGGGGGCTAGGGTTAATTCGTACGAAAAAAGGAATTTTTTTGTGAATTTTTTGTGACAACACAGTTAAAATCTCTTTATTAAATCTAATAATACAGTAAAGTATGACATTTTAAGAATGTTGTATAAAATTTTCACGGAGAAATATTAAAAAATACGGCAATGGCAGCAATTATTCGGACGCGTCTCAAAAAAAAGTAGAATGGCGGTGCCCCTCATAACTCGGTGCTGGGTCATCTGAAATCAAAAAATTAAAGTTCATTCGTTAGATAATAGTTTTTCCCAGGTAACGCTGGGAGGGTTTTTCGAAATTTTAATTTTTCACTTTTTTGGAACACTTTGAAGGGAAAAACGCTATTTTTAGTGAAAAAAATCGGCTAATTTGTTATTGTAAAATAATAATTATTAACAAATTTGAAAAAAACTCTCCAGCGTTACCTCGTAAATTATGTACAGAAATAGTTTTCAAAATTTCAAAAGGATCGGTGCAGTAGTTTTGAAGTTATGACGGGCACCGACTTTGAAAACGTGAGTTGTGGGAAAAACGCTTTAAAGTTTTGAACACTAAAAAATCTGGTATTAAACGTTTATAAGCAAATTTTATCGGCTTACCTCACACTGAATCATCAATGCCAGGTCCATAAAGGATGTTGCTATCATCCATGATGTCTAAAGCACCTTTTCGCTCCTGTCTACGACGAATCCTGCCTTCTTTAGTTTGTCTCTCAGCTTCCTGCTCTGCTCGGCTTATACGTATGGTCGGGTAGGGGTTAAAATCCGACAGGTATAAAAATACTCGTAACTTCGTCAATTTTGCTCCAATCAACTTGAAATTTGAACACAATATTCTTAACATATTAAGCATTTATTTTAAAAAATTAAAAAAAAAATTAAAACCCTAGCCCCCCCTTAAGAACAGCTGCTTTGGGGGAAGAAGTCATTAATTGTGTAAAACGTATTTTTTTAAACAGAAATCATCTGGTAATTTAATAACTTGATATTTTCTTTAAATGTTACTTAATGACTTCTTGCGCTACATAGTCGCATTCCGAACAGAAACGGCTATCGCAATGGTTTTAGCCATGTTTAGTGACTAGCTCTAAATAACCAATTACTTCCCATCCTTCATCTTCCCCATTTACATTTACCATATACATTTACAATCTCAATCGTTTCCAAATATAGCTTCCTTCTACTGCCAAGATTGGCAATTTTCCTTCTAAAATCCCTTTGCATAACATTAAGAGAGTTCTCTCCATAAATCTGGGCACACACAACTAATCTGAGTACAGTCTGCATCTCTCGGGTGTACGTGATGGCAGCGTTAATTACTTTCTTAATGGAAATCACGACACCGCTTTCTTGAGCACCGTAAAACACCTTGTAAAGTCGCGCCACCTAATAAAAAGCGTAAACCATCAATCTAGCTGAAAAGAATCTTATGTAATTGGTCGTAATCTTTTGTATATTGTTCTTTTACTATTTTGAAATATTGCTTTTTTCCGGATCGAGAGAAGGACTTACGATGAAATTTGTCATTAATTTCAATAAGCGTCCTTGTTGCGTTCAACCAATTTCGCCAAAACACAAATCTTTGTTCCAGCGTTATTTTGAATCAGCCACCCTTGCAATTTAATCTCGCCTTAGGGAGGGGGCGAATCTTAAATTCGGCTTTGTTCAATAGTAGACACAGAAAAATATTTTTTTTTTCTTTGCTTTGATATGAGAATGCGTTGCTTTATTTGTTTTTATTTGCCGCACTTACACAGTATTAATAATAACGCAGATCGAATCAAAATAAAAACCTTACTTACCCTTACACTTACCTTACCTACCCGATTCATAAATAAACAGATACCAAAAGATAATTCCGAGAAGCAACCGAGAAAAGCCACTTTAACTGGCTTTAACACGGTGACATTGTCATCGGAACATAATCAAATATTATAATCTATTAATTCACTGCATATCTACTCTGATGTTGCCAGAGATGTGCAAAATGGGTATCCAAAACGATTTGAAATGCAAAATGGAAATGGGTGAAAACTTTTCCATTTGAAAATGCAAAATGCAAAATGGTTTTTAGAAAAGCATTTCAAATGCAAAATGCAAAATACCTATTTTCAAAATGCATTGAAAATGCAAAATGGTTTCTCAGGTCAAACAATCAAAATAATTATAGAATTTTTAAACAATTTTGTCATTTAATAATGGACATCAATGTAGAACAAACATATTACATGATGGTAAATCCAAAAACACCACTACAGATTATGAAACCACAAAAAATTAGTGCGAGACTAATGTTGCCAACGTAAAAACATAGAAACTGCTATCTAACATTTAATATTACAGCGTCATGGCCATCTTCAGTATTTGAATCAGTATTTTTTGTAATGGTATCACTCAATTGCCAGGGCTCCTACCAGGGAGCAACTTGACAAATGTAAATTATCTCTCATAGCGAGGTTGAGGACCGACTGATATTTGGGGCTTATGAAAAAAAGATGAGTGGAAATAGTAGGAAGAATGTTGCAAAAAAAAGCATTTAAAATGGAAAATGCATTGAGAAAAGCATTTAAAATACAAAATGCAAAATGGTTTTTAGAAAAGCATTTAAAATGCAAAATGGAAAATACCCATTTTGCATTTTGCATTTCCATTTGAAATGGATTTATTTGAAATAAAGCACATCTCTGGATGTTGCATACAACAAGCCTTTGTAAAACGCTGGCTCATGCGTAAGGAGGAAACTTATAGTCCAGTCAAATTCAACAGCAACCGAGGAAAGCCACATTGACCGGCTTTAAAACGGTGACATTGTCATCGGAACATAATCAAATATTATAATCTATTAATTCACTGCATATCTACTCTGATGTTGGATACAACAAGCCTTTATAAAACGCTGGCTCATGCGAAAGGAGGAAACTTATAGTCCAGTCAAATTCAACAGCAACCGAGGAAAGTCACATTGACCGGCTTTAAAACGGTGACATTGTCATCGGAACATAATCAAATATTATAATATATTAATTAACTGCATATCTACTCTGATGTTGGATACAACAAGCCTTTGTAAAACGCTGGCTCCTGCGTAAGGAGGAAACTTATAGTCCAGTCAAATTCAACAGCAACCGAGGAAAGCCACATTGACCGGCTTTAAAACGGTGACATTGTCATCGGAACATAATCAAACATTATAATCTATTAATTCACTGCATATCTACTCTGATGTTGCATACAACAAGCCTCTGTAAAACGCTGGTTCATGCGTAAGGAGGAAACTTATAGTCCAGTCAAATTCAACAGCAACCGAGGAAAGTCACATTCGGCTTTAAAACGGTGACACTGTCATCGGAACATAATCAAACATTATAATCTATTAATTCACTGCATATCTACTCTGATGTTGCATACAACAAGCCTCTATAAAACGCTGGTTCATGCGTAAGGAGGAAACTTATAGTCCAGTCAAATTCAACAGCAACCGAGGAAAGTCACATTCGGCTTTAAAACGGTGACACTGTCATCGGAACATAATCAAACATTATAATCTATTAATTCACTGCATATCTACTCTGATGTTGGATACAACAAGCCTCTGTAAAACGCTGGTTCATGCGTAAGTAGGAAGCTTATAGTCCAGTCAAATTCAACAAGCAACCGAGGAAACCCACTTTGACTGGTTTTAACACGGTGACATCGTCACCGGTACGTAAAAAAACATTAATCTATTAATTCACTGCATATCTGCTCTGATGTTGGATACAACAAGCCTTTGTGAAACGCTGGCTCATGCGTAAGGTGGGAACTTATAGCCCAGTCAAATTCGACCAAAAAAGGCCAGAGGGATCGGAAGAATTCACAGAAAGCAGAATTTTTATATATACGTACTTATCGATGTTAAAAATAAGAGTTTTACAAAATCTTAAAAATATCAACAAGGCAATTCGAGGTATTAAAGGTCTTAGGTCACCAACATTGTTTTTCCGCGAATAACTCGCCTCTTGTTCATCGTACGTCGTTGAAAGCTAAATGGATTGGTTATATGCATGTTTTCCATGAGTTTGCGGGTTGAACCAGAACAAATTTGGGAACAGCTGATTTTCGAAATATGAAAATAAATGAAAACTAAAACAAACAATTCTAATGAATTCCATCTATTGGCAGAATCACTGTACAATAAAACGAATCCATTTACAGTTGACTGTAAACTGTAATGTACTTACGGCTGAAACAGTGAGTTACAGGCGGGGATATTACCCGATTTACTGTGGCATTAAACTGGTCACATCCTCGGGGATGCGCCGGGGGCTAACTGGGAGCAATTTGGTCGGAGCTCACGGGGTTAGGTGTTCGGAGCTATATTGTCTCTACATATTATGTTAACAAGCATGCTATTTGTTAATTGATTATCTATAATTGCTAAAAAACGACAGTTTGCTTAAGTTTTTTCTCTTCATTTATTACTTGTAACACAACTGCCAAAGCGATTCAAGTTCACTGGCTCTATGGTATACGAATTAAAGAGATTCTGAAGAAATTCTAAGAATTAAAAAAAAAAAAATAATATGATGTAACCCAGTCATGAAACAAAATATAAATATTTTTAATGTGAAGTCACCCAGTCATGAAACAAAATTTATCAATAAAATAAATATTTTTAATGTTAAGTCACCCATTCATGAAAAAAAAATTATTCACATTTATTCATGCTCATTATTTTAATAGCACCGTTATTTATGAATGATAAACTTAAGGGTGCATTATAATTAATAAACCTAAATTGTAAACCTATTTTATATGAACTTTGTACAAAAATATTTTAAGGCATATTAAAATAATTATCCGTGTAAACTTTGTAAGGTTTTAACGGTTCCATAACAACTTCTCAAAATGACAATTCAACACACCTTTAAAAGGTGATATAAAGTCATTAAAAGTGATAAAAAAACTAGGTTAAATAGTTACATATGTAACCTATTTAACCTAGTTTTTGTTTGTAATACTTTTTATATGTGTGTTGAATTGTCATTTTGATGAGTTATCCGGTCACCGGTTTTAACATATTTCTCCAAATGTATAAATTGCGTACAATGTTTTAATTTATGCCAAAAGGTGTCACTCAACCAAAAGGTCTTGACTTACCGATTATTTAATTTTATTTAACACGTTTTATTAAATCTTGCCCCTATTTTATCATTATATCTCTCTTCATATCGTCTTCTTTAAAAATCATATTTTCTTCATTTCCTTATGACAAAGTCACAAGAAAATACATTATGTGCACGATTCCGCTAGTTTTCCGCACAAAGCACACGAGTAATATTTGCCTGTAATTTGCAATGTTTAACGTAGGCACAGAACGCGAATTGTTCCTCGGGAAGGGAAACAGGCTATCAGCAGCCCCTAATATAGCCCCGGGCTAGAGCTGTCAACTGGAGCCGGGCGCGATTGCTCAACTTTATGGGGTGGCTGCACAGGAATTAATAAACAAGTCAGCAACGGGCACCTCGTAAAATGCACCAATTTATTACTATAATTATGTGATTCGCACTGTTCTAACTGTAGCACCCCTTTGAAGTAAATTAATATAGGGTGGCGTAGCTCGGGTTAGTAAAAAAAATCGGCAACGGACACCTCGTAAAAAGTTACAATTTATGACTATACTATATAGCAATGCCACGCTTATCGTTGTAACCCTTTTGAAGTAAGTACACTGCCTGGAGTAGCTGGAAATTTTTGAATAAAAAAAATCAGTGGGCACTTCGCAAAACTTAAAAATGTATTATTCTGGTAATGCGATATATACAGTTGTAACTGTATTACCCCTTTGAAGTAAAAAAATAAATTATGTGCAGCTTTTGCTCTACGTGCTACTCGTATTGCACCCCTGAGGTGATATCTCACAAAAGCGGTGATATACAAATTGTCCAATAAATAAATAAAAATTGAAATTGCAGAATGGGTCCAATATTTATGCTTCTGAATTATTTAAAATAATCATTCCACAAACGGACGCCTCGCAAAAAGAAACTGTTTATTACTAAGCGATACAATGCATTCAGTTGTAATTGTAGCACCCCTTTTATGTAAATATGAATGAACCGAATACCAAATTGCAGAATGAACCCAATTTGTTTCTGAATATTTTATGTCTGGAAAATAAACAATCCAGTAACGAATACAAATCAACATTGTTTTTACCGTAGCACTCGAATGCAAAGAATTTCAAATGTAGCATCCTTTATAATGTTAAATAGAAAGAGAATTGTAATTTTTTCTCCACATACTAAATATTCTAGTAGTTTTGTGAAAGACTTTGCGTCTAAAAAAATTTGTTTCTAATTTTCTCTTATTTAATAAATCAAAACCAAAATTTCAACTAAAATCATCTGAATGTAGGTACTTGCATACCTACCTGCTTATTTTTAAATCACATTTTTAATGTTTTTTTTTTCTTAAATTTCAAATAAAGAATCTTACAATATGTCCAAACCTACCTGCTTATTTTTAAATCACATATTTAATGTTTTTTTTTCTTAAATTTCAAATAAAGAATCTTACAATATGTCCAAACCTACCTGCTTATTTTTAAATCACATATTTAATGTTTTTTTTTTCTTAAATTTCAAATAAAGAATCTTACAATATGTCCAAAGAAACGTCACTATCTAAACGACTATTCTCTTTCAAACCCTCTTCAGGCAGGTAGTAAAAAAGTCTAAATAAACACAACGATTTCACATTTAAAAAAATAATCTTTCCTGAACCATTAAAACGGCCACCATCTTGAAACAGACACGGAACGTAACAGTGGAGTTTAAACAGTACTTTGCTATGCTCAGTCCATTACAAATTGTGCAGCAGACCCAATATTCTTTTGAAATATATCTTGAAAATCAGCATTTTACTTCTATGTAGCTGAACTTCTACCTTTAAATATCCGTGTAACTCAAAATATTTATAAGACACTATGTTCGAACAATGTTTTTCTAGTTGCTATAACTACTAGCTTGATTTTTTTATATGTCGCACGCTCTTGGAATAAATCTAAAAATGCTGACAAATAAATAGTTTGCAAAACATCTGAGAGGGTTATGTTTTTTTTTTTTATCTATGTTGAATAGGATCAATTAATCGCAACTAGTGAAACGATACAATTCTTTGTAAGTTTTAAAAACAAAATTGTAATCAATTCCATTGCTCTCTACTTTCAGTAAATTGTTAAAATTCATCGCCAGATTAAATCCAATCTATTGGTTTGGGGTGAAACCACCCTCCGAACGCAAAATCTTTAAGCTTTGGGATTTTTGAAAGATTACTTTTCCCGCACGATTGCAATTATTTTAATGGAAGGTCAGGTTTATTACTTTGATTTAGGTACGGGACCAATACAAAGGTTCTAAGTAATAATGGCTAATCCTTGAAATATGATACTGTGCATTTTGCAGGAAATTTGACAGAGGATTTTGTATTAATATTACTCGGGGTGGAACAATGCCTTTGTAATACGAATAATATAAAGGCGTACCGCTGATAGAGCCATTGTAACTTCTCCCTCTTTCTCGTATGCGAAGCAAGTTACAGAAATACAGATTACAACGGAGCTCTCAGTGCGAGAACTATAATCATCTGTGTTTAGGGGTGAGGTAAGAATGCAATTTATTTGGTACGTACTTTAATTTGTTTTCACCCTTGTAAATAGGTGGGCTTATTATTTTTCATCATGATAAATAACTATTGGATATTAATATTTTTTGTAGAAAACAGACCCTCGGTTTGACATTATGTTTAAAATAAAGTATTCTCTTTTTAACTATTTTTATTATTGCCTTACCTTCTACCTACCTACAACGTTTTGTTTTTTTTTTAAATTAAAAGTGATATTTGCATAAAATGCCAGTGAGACTATGGCATCCTCGATTGGGGTATGTTGTTAGGCTGAAGATAGTGGGAAGAGGAAGGAGATGGGGAAGAGTAAGGTTGGAGACTATATGGCTGTTCAGAGCTGGTCACCAAACACGGCTAAAGCCATTCCACGCAACTTACACCAGGGTGACACGGAGAATATCTTCCACTCTGGAACGTGCCACAAGTATACTATACATTATTTTAAATGAATAAAATGATTTCAGACTTATTCGGAATGATTGTTCATCTGAAATACTTGAGAATATATTTTGGTTATCTTATGTCAATCTGCCCATTATTCTATGGTATTCTGTTAAATGTCCCACTTTGCACAACTTAAGTGGAAACAAGTCTTAGTCATTTTTTGCGAGAGTTATTTTAGAGTTTCTTAATTTATATCATTTAGAGATTTTAACGAGTATCATTTTACTTAAGCTGTTTTTAATATGTGTTTATTTTCTCGTCGTTCGACTTTGAAGTCGCGACCTCTGAACAAGAGACACGGAACATACTGCCTTGATAAGAATATCATTAGTAAATCGTCGGAGATTCTAATATGTATTTTGAAGTCACGACCTCTGAACAAGAGACACGGAACATATTGCCTTGATAAGAATATCATTAGCAGATCGTCGGAGATTCTAATATGTATTTTGAAGTCACGACCTCTGAACAAGAGACACGGAACATATTGCCTTGATAAGAATATCATTAGTAGATCGACTGAGATTCTACTGTGTATTTTGAAGACGCGACCTCTGAACAAGAGACACGGAACATACTGCCTTGATAAGAATATCATTAGTAGATCGACTGAGATTCTACTGTGTATTTTGAAGACGCGACCTCTGAACAAGAGACACGGTACTTACTGCCTTGATAAGAACATCTCTAGTAGATCGTCGGAGATTCTACTACGTATTTCGAAGTATATTAAAGAAGTAGATTCTACTGTGATATATATAAGTTTACCTGTATCCATTATTTGTCTTCAATATATTATGTTTCGAGATATTATTAGTATTTACAACATGCAAACTGTAAGCTGAGTTGTTTTAACTATGTAAACACCACTGCAAGAGCAATTTAAAGTAAAAAGTAAAGAATATTAACCTATAAATGAGTATTTATAGGTTAAGAGAGCATTAGAATTAGGGTTGAAACATCACTAAATTACCCCGTTTTGAGTACTGCAAGAGCTTGAAATACTTATTTATGCAGGCGACCAAAGGAAACAACTAACAAACAAACTAACTACGTTATACCGAAGCCTGAAGACCCCGACTGCACATCGGTTTCCGTCACACACGGACAAAAATTAATAATGGTTATTTATTAAAAATCTCTTTAAATTATCGGTAATACCGTTAAAAACGGTACTGCAAGCAACTTCCTGATAAAATGTTAGTAAATTAATAATTATATCGGAAGACGTGTTCACGCTCCTTAAAAACATGTCATGACGAAATGCACGATGCCTGCAAATACGAAATATCAGAATGCCTGCCAATTCATTAGGCCTACAATCCCGTTTTCAACCGGAATACGAATACTTTGAAGTGATTCTTAATAAATTAGCAATGTATTTTATTAGGAAGTTTTCTCCGTGCATTTTCTAATAAAGATAAAAAGCTACAGGAAGTATCAGCCTATTCAGATAAAATCCTTTTCCTTATACAATTTTGACTTTCATTGTGTAATTTTTTTAAATCTGATGATATCAAGGCTTGCTTTTGCTTTCGTGAAAGTTTACAAACCTGTCAACGTAGTCGAATAAACTTTTTCCGTATTTTTAAAGGGCCGTGGTAGGGACTATTTCCACGAATACGTAATGAAAGCGACGCGGAAGTTCGTGGTTATTAAATCTCAATGTCGACTACGAATGTCACTGATTAGCTTCCAAGTATTTCAAAAACTACTAAGTACTTTGCAACTAATTAAATTAGTTTAAGAACCTCCGCTTTTTGTTGTTTTGCTTTCTGGCCTTGTTTAGATTTTGTAGGATTCTGAATAGAATTGGGTTTGAGGGTTTGTTTGTATCCAATTTAATATACTGGTGCGCCACATACGGAGCCGTTTAGCTAAATTGTTGCGTTATATATATATTTATATATATGTATATATATTTTTTTTATGTATATATATATTTTTTATATAGATATAAGTGGGTACAGTGGCGTTATATTAATTACATATGGATACAAAATATATTTACAATCGCAATCTCACCAAAGAAGAAACTGGTTCTTGTGCTTGGTAAGCGAGTTACACTAAGTCTAATGAAAATATAATAACATTATGCAGTAGGTATATACAAGAGTAGCAATTTATTTTCTTCTGGATCATCTATATGTGTAGGTGTACACATGTAGGATTCTGTTACATACTAAATATTGAGCAATTAAGAGAGTAATTAGAAACATCTAAATAAAGTAGAAATGAATATCCACTTAATATGTTGTTCTATTATCACTCCGAGATATTTAATTTCTGATACTGAGTTAAATATTGAACACCCTTGGATACTATTACGTTTGTTATTGTGAATAATTATTTTAGTATTAGGGAGTGTTTTTAGTTTATTAATTGAGAAATGTATGTAGTATGTTTTGTTAGTGTTTGAAAAGAGAAAAAGAAGTAAGAAAAAATGACATCAGAAGGCGTGGGTTCAATTCCCGTCGGCAACATTGATTTTTACTCTGGAGATATTTTCAATTTGTTTTTATATTACAGGCGACTAATTATTGCTTATAATAATTTATTAGTCTTTTGTGCTATGCATAAAAACCTTGTCTTATTAACATTAGTTTACGAGTATCATTAAAAAATAACAAACTTGATCTGTTCAATTAATAAGTAGTATTGGTTATTCATAATATTGATGGGTGCGAATTCGTGAAACTTGGGGCACGGTTTTGCATTTTTAATAATTTAGAATCCGTCGACCCGGTAATCTGATAATGGAGGCTCGGCACCGCACCGTGTGACAGGGAGAGAGAGAGAGAGCCCGAGCTAATTTATTAATGAACGTAAACCGAACAAGATCCTTTATTGTTACTTCCTCCGTACACCACCCAAATCTTCTCTGCTCCTGGTAATAAACGAGAAATAAACTTTTTAAATTATATCATTTAACATACTTTAAACCCTGTAGAGTTATAATTTGATTTTATAACCCATAAATTATTGTTCTTTGTTTTATTTAAATTAAAAAGTATTTTAAAGTAAAATTAAATTGGCAATATCTTTTCTCTTGCGGCCCATTTTTAGCATTATAACCGCGCTCCGGTCGGCCATTATTTTAAACCTCTGCTTTAAGCAGGTTGGAACTTTTATAAATGATTTTTTTTCTCGTTAAAAGAATCGCTTTCTTTTGATATTATTGCCACAACATTCGCATAAAGTGTTTAATTAAAATAATTAAGATTCATTTCATCATGAATTTAATTTAATTCGAGGATTTAAGGTGACAGAAATAGCCCTAATAAACATTTCTGACATTCTATCGTCCATCTTCATTTTATATTAATACTAATATTTATTAATAGGTATTAATTTTTCGGTATAACGTTTGTTTTGGTCATTATATGATGGAATGTTAATATCAACCAAAGCTAGAATGTGTACACAGTAACGGCGGAGTTGTAACTAATTAAAAATAGACTGCAGATTGATTATTCGTGTTTCCGTCATTCATCATTTAATCCAGGTTTTGCATGTCGCGTGCACCAATACGGGCATTGGAAATAATCGACTGAGCAAATATCTATGATACAGTGGAAGGGTTTCCAAAAAAGATTTTGAAATTAATTTGTACAAAATATATTTTATTTATTTTTTATTTATTTATTTATTTAATACATGTTACATTATTATGAAATTTACATAAAGTAGATATAATGAATCACCATACTAGGCGGCTGCCTGTTTCATGGTGACCAATTGAGTGTAATTAATTTGTATGAAATATGAAATCTAGTGTAAACATATGAAATTAGTAACTATAGATGAAGCTAAAATTTTGGAAAAATTGTAATATAAAGTAGAAGATAGAAATTAGAAAGGAGAAAGAAGTAAATTAGCATTAGATTGTAAAAATATACATAATTATATATATAATTTTTAATATGTGTGCATGCAAGCACACATGTGTATATAGCAGCAGACATACCTATATACATATAACAGCACATGTATACATACACCCATATGACGCATCCTCACGCATATAAACAATATATACACCTCTATCTGAGTACTTGGAATAGGCTACTAACACTATAACAATCACACATCAAAAAATCCCCGAGCGCTTTCCTGAAACTGTCGTATTTGGCTATTGATTTTATTTCTAACGTTAAATTATTGAATATTTTTGGAGCAAGAAAGTTAAATTGTCTTTGTGCCATTGAGGTTTTTATTGGGGGAATAGTATAATTCGATTTGTTGGAATATCTTGTATTATGGGTCGATTCAAAAATATTTTTTTTCGTATGTTTGAATTTATAGTAGGAGGATATGTTTTTGACGTATAAGGATTTTATGTTGAGTACTTTGAAGTCGTTAAATAAGTCCTTCGTGGGGTGAATATAGTGTACTTTGTAAATAGTCCGCATTATCAATTTTTGAGCTTTAATTAATGGATCTAATATCGTGTTAGAGCATCCTCCCCAGACTATTATACCGTAAGATATAATTGATTGGCATAAAGAAAAGTATACCGTTTTTAGTGTATTTTTATTAAGAATATTTCGTAATGACCTGAAGATATATATAATTGAAATGTAAGGATTGTAAGGAATATATATATAATTGAAATGTAAGGATTATTAATTAAAGTGTACGAATATTAAGTTAAGTATTATAGTGTTATTAGTTAAGTATTAAATAAATTGTTAACAAATAAATATGAGAAATTATAGATTTCTTACTCAGATTTGGACGATTTGTGTGAAATAAAATATGTCCATAAAAAAACTGAATAAAAATATTTTTTTAAATAAAACAAACAATTTGTATTTAACCACGAATATTTATTATTTTACACATCGACCGGTTTCACTTCAACAGGATATAATAATAACTAAATACTAAGACAGAGTTTTTGGTTATATATAGGTTGACAGACAGAGGGAGAAAGAATACAATTAGACAGACACAACATTATTTGAAAGAGATACAATGGATAATCAATAAGTGGAAGGGAGACAACAATATATATGTAATTACAAGTAAATTTACCAACAATTAATGGTGATAGATCATAGAGGTTTTTTTTTGTACATTATCATAAAAATTAAACACAATAATAATAGTGGGTACTAACTATACATGGAAAAAAAAGAATAAAAATACTTCAAAATCTTTTTTTTTTAAATAGCGTCATGATTTTAACCTTCAGGTATTGGAGATAGCATTCATAACTATAACTCCGTAGTTTTGCTTGCTGTAATTTAATATATAGCTACATTTTATGAACATGTATATAAAATGTTGCTTATGTTGTGATAGAGGACTTGGCCAGTCGAGGAACACACCACGCCTGGGGGGGATGGCAAACGCGATCCCAACTCATCCACTGACCGGTCAATAATATAATATAATTCAATGTTTATTTTCACTATTGTATTTTAAGATATCTGATTTTGGATAAGGAAATTTATTTTACTTCAGATTTATACACATTGTTTTATTATACATTTGCACAAGTATTTCATCTCTAATTTGAGGTATTTTGTGCGGCTGAGAGAATTGGGAGAGGAAGGATTCTGTGAAAGGGGTGCCTAAATATAAATAAATAAATAGTCAATATATATTTTTTTTATTACATAACACACATTAGATTTATTTAATATAATTATTGAGGGATGGGGGATGTCACTGACACCATTGTCAGTTATTTTGGCGAACAATAGAATGTGTAGACAATGGAAATCCTCGTACAATGTATTATTAGTATGCGAATATTGATTAATGATATTAATATTTGCTTCTAATGACACTAATTAAATGTCACCGGATATTAATTTACAGTTTGAAAGAACTAAGGTGAAACCAACGTACTAGGAAACTGGTAACTTGATTTATGAAACATTTAATTAACTAATTTTATTTTTGAAACACTTTGTATCATTTAGATAATAATGAAAATTACTTAGTCCAGTTTTTAGTAGCTATTTCGTTAAAAAAACTGGAGATTTTACGTATTTTACTAAGGCCATGTTTTGACATGACAACATTGAAATAGTTTAAAAAAATACATCTATTTAAATTTGGATTTTGTTTTCTTGATTCAATTTCTGAATGAAGTGGAAATTAATCCACTTCCCGACATCCGATCGACCTTATACTGAAAATAGATTCATTGTCGATTACAATGCATTCTATTAACATGGTGGCACTCATGCACACACACGCGAGCATTTACGGCAGTTAATATACGAAATAAATTTCGGTCCATCCAATCAGGATTTGGCTTAAGTGATATCGCGGTTCACTCGTTTTAGTCAGTCCCTGGAGAGGAAGGTTCCAATACTCAGTCAACCAATTTTTTTTAGTTTTAAATACATTTTAAAAGTTCACAGCTGTTAAGAGCCAGTCTCTGGGGAGAAAGATTCTATTCCTCAGTCAGACCAAAAAAAAATATATCATCTATTAATCAACATAAAGCAAAAAAAAACGTAGCTTTTACGTGTTGATGTTTAACATTTATTTCTTTATTAAACCCAAGGTAAGAACCTCTGGAGGGGACCGCACCACTTTCCCAACGGCGTTACAAAACATATGGTTTCAAAGTCTGTGCATACAGGGTTAGTGAGCAGTATCCAAAGAATTTGAAATAGATAACACGAGAAAATGTTAGTAAAAATAAACGAGAAAAAATTCTGCAACCGAAATCGGGTCTTGACTTTCGTATGCTTGACTATATTGTGAAGAAACAAATTATTATAAGCATTAATTACTCACCTGAAACATCGATACAAATTGAGAATATATGCCGTCGAAGGGAATTGCACCCGCATCTTCTGATGTCCGGTCAGGTGCTCTGGACTTCAAGTACTTCAATCTACAATTATTATATTATATTATTATTATATTTTTTTACGAGTAATTAATGCTTAAAATAATTTATTATCCTTTGCGGTATGCATAAAAACCTTGTCTTATAAACGTCAGTTTATCATTAAAAATATATATATTTTGTGACACTTTATATATCTAGATGGAGAAAGGGAAGATAGAGTATCCGGCTATTCTGGTTTGGTCAACAAACACTGAAAAAATTTTGCGACGTGTGGGTCTACTATTTTTTTTTTAATTATTTAATAACAATTGTAAATTTCCCGCAAACGTCTTTCAAAACTTAGAAGGTACCTACATAGTTTGATTTTAATGATTAATGACATATATGTTTTTTTGATTGTATTTTTGTTGGTCACGACATTTTATGTTTTGAATTTTGTCATTACTGTATGCGAAATTAAATGTTATTGTTGTACGCCGCTGTCAAAATTTAAAGCGATATCAATTCAACAATTACCAGAAACAGGATTACATGGAGATAAATGATGGACTTGCCGAACGTCACAGCGGTGCTGCCAGGGTCTCTTATATGTGAGGTGTCAGCGATTTATTAGCAGCAGATACATACCTGGACGCTGTTGTTGGACGCGGTGGACTCTCTTGCTTCAGCAGCTGGTCCAGTTCCTTCACCACCTAGGATTATTGCTGCAGAGTCGCCATCTTCTATCTTCGTAGAACGTCACAGCGGTGCTGCCAAGGTCTGGTATCTGTGAGAGGATAGTGTGTCAGCGATTTATTAGCAGCAAAGACATACCTAGACGCTGTTGTTGGACGCGGTGGACTCTCTTGCTGCAGCAGCTGGTCCAGTTCCTTCACCACCTAGGATTCTTGCTGCAGAGTCTCCATCTTCTATATTCGTAGAACGTCACAGCGGTGCTGCCAAGGTCTGGTATCTGTGAGAGGATAGTGTGTAGGCGATTTATTAGCAGCAGAGACATACCTGGACGCTGTTGTTGGACGCGGTGGACTCTCTTGCTGCAGCAGCTGGTCCAGTTCCTTCACCACCTAGGATTCTTGCTGCAGAGTCTCCATCTTCTATCTTCGTAGAACGTCACAGCGGTGCCGCAAAGGTCTGGTATCTGTGAGAGGATAGTGTGTCAGCGATATATTAGCAGCAGAGACATACCTGGACAGATGACCAACCTCGTGCTGGAACTGTTGGTGGATGCGGTAGACTCTTTCGCTGCAGCAACTGGCCCAATTTCTTCACCACCTAGGATTCTTGCTGCAGAGTCTCCATCTTCTATCTTCGTGTCACCTGTTGCTATACTTCATTTTACTTAACTTAACTTCACTCTATTTTTGTAATTTTTATATTTTTTGTAATACCTGCATCAACTGTAAAGCGCCCCTGAGGTGATATACAAAAGCGGCGCTATAAAAATCATCCAATAAATAATAATAAAAATACAGTGTGTGGCAAGCCTACGCACGACGGAAGTGAAACTTTTAGTATTCTTCTCTCTCTCTTTTCATTTCATTCTCTCTTTTTTTCTGTCTATTGACATATTTATAAGTAGCATGTGATAAAAAAATTAAAAGTTATATAAATATGGGATTCGAACCCGGGTCCTGCATAACGAGTGTCCAACGCTCTGCCTCTAGATCGCGGTTATTACGTATTCGACCAAAATATCATAAAGTCAAAATATCTAAAAGTCGCAGCACGAGAGCATTTTATCACTTTTAAAATAATAATTATTAAAAAAATCACAAAAAGAAAAAAAAATAGTTGAAGCGCGGATCGAACCTCGGTTCTTCACGACGAAAATCGGGCGCTTTGCCTCTAGACCGCGAAGCTGAGTTTGGAGAGCGACCGAAAGTAGGTATATAATATTGGCTAGGCTCCTATAGCGAAATGATCACAGTTTTTGATGACGGTCATGAGTTGGTTTTACTCCGGTCCTCGAAATTGCATAACGCGCATAAATAAGTTTCACTTCAATAATCAATTAATAATTCAATTAATTTTATTTATCCACCCCATTACGAACCAATGTGCTTAACGCTCTGCAACGGTGATGATCAAATAAAATATATTGGTAATGGTTTAGTCTTAATATCTATCTTAGCAACATAGATATTATGTATGAATTACAAAAACCACCAACATTTATGAGTAGATAGTGACTTAATTAAAACTAGAATTAACTGTCACTACACCATCACCACTCCGGATAATAACTTGCGGTTAGCTGTCAGATGGAACTGAGAGCAATTATAATCAATATTTCCATTACACGCGTCGTTTGCTGGAAAGGGGGTGAGGTGACAACGGTTCTTTCAGCGGCACTCCAATACAGTTTGCGGAAATCAACCGATCTACTCACGTACCTGACATTGTGTTGTTAAATTAACTTCTTTGATTGCATCCGGGGGTCCCCGTTTGACGGGATCAAGAATGGAAATTGATTTCTACTGCTACGTAACCCTGCCGAACCCTCGTGCCAGGCTGCTCTACGCGAGATCAAGCTTTGGGACCTGTTAGCTTTGAGAATTATCTACTTATCAGAATTGTGTACAAAGTTGTTTCGTGTTATGCTATTTAACTCATAGTCACCTTCTAATAATAATTACTTAGTAAATTTATGATTGAGATTAGTACAAATGGGGCGATGTACGATGTGAATCAAACAATTTATTTATTTGTGTAATTTAAATAGGTGTAGTATTTGGTTATTAAAAGGTTCGGGTATGTTCGGGTTTTACCGAACTTAACCGAACGCGACCTACCGTCACCTGTTATATTGTCGTGTTCGCCAAGAGAGTTCGATTCTTTCGCTAGACGGCCTTTGGGCAACATCTTACTTACATTGTAATAGTATTATATTCCGAATAAACCAGCTTCCGTGTACTAAGTACTTATGTGTATTCAGTGTTTATACCAGATCCTTTCCTCATAGAATACTGGAGATAAAGGGCACAGTATTCTACTCGTAAGAGGATATCGTACAAAAACGATACGTTACAGTAGGCACATAGTAATCTACGTTCTCATACAATCATCATACATGTTTTAAAGAGAAAAATAATCATTTATATATTTTCGTCATTTAAATTTGTTTTATTCTAATTTTATTTCATTTGGTAATTCGCCATATAACTTTATATGTCAAATGAGTCTTTTTTGGTTTTTCTTCCACAGTCCACAGTTTGGTAATGTCTTCATGGGGCGAAACAACTGTCACGGGCAATCTTGTTTATAAATTAACTGTTTTTAGTAAATGTAATAATAATATTGTTGAATACATAAAAGAAAAATCAAAAATTAAAATGGAGTTCTACAAATTAAACTCGGTAACAATAAACAGTGTTATTTTTAAGTGGAGTCTTTTTGATTTGTTTCCCTCATCTCTTGCATGTGTTTGTGTTACAGAGCACAACATTTTTTTAGAAATACAATTTTACGAAGTAAATAATTTGTTAAAATTACGAGATATTTAATTGCTTCACCATTTGCTTGATTTTCGCTTACCTATTTTTCTTCAGTGTAATTTTTCTAGCTTCACTTTGTAATATTGTCATTTGTTTCATTAGTCCATCGTTGGCTGAGAATAGAATTCTGCTACAGCGATTAACGTGTGGTGTGAAGATTGCGTTGTATATATTTTGACTGAAGACTGTGTTTAGGAATCAATGGAATTATAGGAAGCAACGTTTATGTGTGCCAAGTCAGAGTTGTATTGCGGTCCACCCTCTCTGCATATAAATATTGTGATATTTCTGACGGCCTCCGTGGTCGAGGGGGAAGGCTATCAACTAGCAAGAGAAAGGTGGCGGGTTGTGCGCATCTTCATTTTATTTGATGAATTTGTGTTATTTCAAAATATACTTATTTAAAACAATATATATACATATTATATTTGCGGCACGTTCCCTAGTAAAAGATACTCTCAGTATCGCCCTGGTGTAAGAACTTTGCTTGAAATGGTTTTCGCTGCCAGATCCAGCGACCGGAATAGCCAGGTACTTGCCAACCGTCCACTTCCCCACTTCCTTCCCCTACCCACTACCTTCAGCCACACAACATACCCATATGCCATAGTCTCACTGGCTCCAGACGGTTTGGAGAAATTGGGACTCTTGTGAGGTAGCCATAGACATATGAATATTAGTAGACCTGCCCTAAGTGATTAAAAGCGTATTGTTCCCCACTCCCCATACTGGTTCCATTGGAGCCGGCTGGGATCGCGTATGGCCTCCCGTGAATCTAGAAAATGTGACGTCATCATTCTTGTGTGAACTAGCGTCGAGTTATGGTCGAGGCATCATCGGTTCATTTTACGAAATAACACGGCAAAATGGTGGCTTGTGCTATGAAAACTTAATAGATTTGAAAAAGAAAATAAACCCAATTGTCGTATTACATTCCATATGTAAGCATTATTTTACTGTATTTTAGCTTATTCACGTCGTATAATATGGATCAGTTGTAGAAACATATACTATCACATCGAGATACATCTGGACGCAAAATACAAAGCCTTTGCGTTTGCATAAGAATCAGGGATGTGCCTTCGCCTTTTGCGCTTTGATAAAATACATAATCGTATCATTTGGAACTTCTATTTTTTCATCTGTTATATCTTGCTGGAACTCCGTCGTATTAATAAAGGATAGTAAACCAATCATTTTTAAATTTATTCTACTTTAATGGCGTTATTACTAAACGAGTTTTGAATTTTACACAACTCATAAACAACACTTAATATAGGATAAATGGTTGTTTATCAATTGTGAAAAATTGGTATGTTTGGAAGTAAAATGTAGATACAGTGAGCATGTTTGGAATGAAAAATTTATGTGTCATTTTTCTGTCAGATGATATTTTTTATCTATTAAAATTAAAAATATTATATTATCCTATCGCACGTCGCCACCGATCATATATTATCTTTGGATCATACTATCACACGTCGCAACGGACCATGTGTTAGGTACGCGCTTGTTTCGTATGTACGGTACTGCTGGAACGAGAAGGAGATATCACGTGATGCGCTAGGTTATACCGAGTGGCGATGTGTGATAGAAAAATGTTTTTTGTTTTTAATTGTAAAAGTGTCATCGGACGGCAAAATGATGTCCAAATTTTTACTCCAAATACTTAAAGGAATCGCTGGTAAAAGCTGTGTGTATATTATTTCATTTGTTTTTTTAGTTGTTTTACTTTTCTATTATCTTCTTAAAAGTGAAATAATATATATTTTCTTAAAGATTTAATTATTTTATTATTAATAGGAACAGAGCGGTTGTGACAACCCTCCAACATTGGTCGAATGTAGCAATTTTCTAGTGTGCGAATCGTTGTTTACTGGGAAGTAAATTATGAAAAATTTATAAAAGTGTATAACTAAATACGTTAACAAAATATTCGACTCTGAAAATAAAATAAATTTATTCTGCCGAATTTGGACTTCGCAAATTTGTTCATAACGTGGCGAGTAATTTGTGCTCCCATGTAAAAATGTCTATTCATTCAAAAGCAGATTTTACTTTTAAGAACTAAATGGTGATATTATAATGCGAGATGCCTATATACTGTCAGATTGATTTATTGACGAATCACAGTCAGCTTTCCCCTCTGCGTTCCCCAACTGTTGATTTTACCCCTCACCTTTAAGTTCTAGTCTATTAATATTCATATGTCTGTGGTGGTAGCACATAAAAAAAAGTTAAAATAAATGGAAAATGGTTAGTTTGTTAATGGTAGTACGAGTACGTGCAGTATTATTATTTTTTTAAATGGAGTCATTTTTACAATGTTTTTAATAGGTTCGTGCTTTCCGCAATAGCTTCGTCCAAATAGGTAGACGGAGATTTTCAAATATTGTCGTGATTTATTAAAACGATTTCAAACTTTTATCCACTTTTCATTTTCATTTCATGTTACTGGTTTCAACCACAGATATCCTCAGACTGGTACTACTTTTTTCCTAAAATAGTATACATGTACACAATTTTTGTGGGAGGGGGTACCACTGATAATCCTTACACCCCCTACACCCCTTTCATCCCCTACACCCCCTACATCCCATTCACCCCCTACGCCCCCTTCGTCCACTACACTTCCTTCTTCCCCTACATCCCCTTCCCCCCTAAACCCCCTTCATCCCCTAAACCCCTTCATTCCCTACACCCCCTTCATCCCCTACACCCCCTTCATCCCCTACACCCCTTAATCCCCTACATCCCATTCATCCCCTACACCCCCTACACCACCTTCATCTTTTACACCCCCTTCATCGCCTACACCCCCCTCATGCCCTACACCCCCCTCATGCCCTACACCCCCTCATACCCCGCATCACCTACACCCTTCCCCAATATTAATTAAAGTGCACCTATATTGTTTTATAATGCATGGTTGGATAAATTGAACGATAGACAGAAACAGGCAACGCTCAAAAATAAAAGCGAATGAAAGATTGAAAGCATTATAATCAAAATAGATATATTGTTAAATATTTTGGTAACCCGTAAATATTTGTATTTCATAAAATACAAAAAATCCATTCTCAATTAGTAAATAAACAGTCATGAAATGATTTGTAAATACAACAATATTACAGGTGCCGCAAAAGGTCCGCTGAGTGGCGACGGAACGTATGGTCTGGACCAAACCATGGTAACGACTGAAAACGGCACGACCCTCCCGACATAATAAGACCCCGGCCCTTCAAAACTGCACTGTCTGTTTTGCTGCACCCTGTGTATTCGGGCCGTTTCATCAATGTTCAACTATTGTTTGAAACTTGTTTACGCTAACTTTTCTAACCCATGCGTCGCACGCGTCTCGGAGTGTGAACGTAGCTATTTAGGTACTTTTTATGTCTTCCATTCAAAATGTATAATTTTTCAGTTCCGAATCCATTTATTAAATCCCTTTGATATTCTATAGTAAAGCTATTTAATTGAATTATTTTGTCTAATTTTAATTATTAGTACAGGGTTTTCCAATAAGAGGTGTTATTTCGATATTTAAATAGTAAAAGATCAATGGTTTCGTTGCTTGTGTGGCATTAATCACCTATCAATAGCGCAATCCATTCACCGTAACTGTTGCTCCAGCCTCATTTAAAAAAAGTAAGTTCCAATGACTCCGCCGGACCATAAACCGCAACAAACAGTCACACGTTGAGGAAACAGATGCTTTTCAACAATAACTCTTGGGTTTTCCGAGCCCCAGATGCGACAATTTTGCTTGTTGACTAAGCCAACGAGGTGGAAATGGGCCTCATCACTCAAGATGATTTGCATTTGATTCACTCAAGTGAATTTTAATAATTTCAATGCGTTGTTGAAGCGTGTACCGTTCCATTTTTATTAATGGCGTAGTTTCTACTTGTCAAATGTCAAAAAATGACAGCTTTAAAAGTAACATTTACCGAAATAGCGGGTTATTCAAAATAACACCTCTTATTGGAAAACCCTGTAGAACAAAGTTGTAAAGTTTTAAAAATTATATTTGTTAAATTACAACTAAACTTTTAAGCTTTGGCCCGTTTGAAAAGTATTTTTTGAAACTTTGAGTGCTTTTGTGGCGACAAAACGGAATAATTATATTTTCTTTTTATCAGAAGAGAATCTTTTATTTCTTTTTACCACGACTTTTTTTCTTTTGAGCCTGTTAATTAATTTCTCGTTTTTCTTCTGTGAAGTGCCCAGTAAAAAAAAATAACGCTTATTAAAAAAAGAAAACAAGGAAAGTAAGAGAGGCGAAAAATAAGAATTGGCAAATAAACAAAATTAACATAAAGGTACTGAAATTAAAGTACGTTTTTATTTTTGAGCCAGTGTTTTTGAAGACAAATTAAAAGATTTGAATCTATAAGCTGTTTTGTTCTTCAAATAAATCGTAACGGAATACAATTTATAGATTTCATGTTTCCCATCTGACCTTTTTTTAAATTTATTTTTTATGCGACATCTCACAAGAGTGCTCTTGTCTGTAGAAGACTGGGGAACTTTGTCGCCACTCAGTTGGGCAGCGTTGTAAGGTGGTTTAAGGTAGGGACTGTGGAAAGGGATCTATCAATTGCGGATTTCGGATTATGTGTCGGAGAAAAAACATATATAATTTTGAGTGGAAGGGTTAAAGCTCTAGGTTTCTACTGTCATTAATATGGTGTTTGAAAGATACCTCATGAAGCTCGAGCTCGATCTTCGCCTACGCACCCAAAGCTCGCGAGTTCGAACCCTGGAGTGGGCATTAATAAATATTAAATGAATGTTTGTTATTTCACATTTAATTACTTTTTTTTTTTTTTTATTAACAAAATTTTTGATACATATACAATTCAGGTACATACATAGTAATATAGAATGAAAGAGTAACAAAAAAATCCCACAAAGGCGAAGCCTGAGCGTGGGTATTATAGTGTAAGGATAAAACAGTGGTGTTTAAAATATATTTTTTTTAAACTTGTTAAATGTATCTATAATATACTTTGAAATAATGTACGGTATATTTGGGGCACGTTCAAGAGTGGTAGATATTCTCAGAAGCGCTCTGGTAGAAGATCACCATTCGGTATTAGAAACGTTGTTTAAAATGGCTTTAACCGAGTTTGGCGACCAGGTGTGAATAATTAGAGACTTCCTCTAATCCATATCCTTCTCTCCGCACTCTCTTCAGCCTCAAAACATACCCCGACTCCGATAGTCCCACTGGATCGGGACAGTTGGGAGCAACATAACATAACATACCTCACAAGATACCCCGACTTTAGATAGTCCCACTGGATCGGGACAGTTGGAAGCAACATAACATACCTCACAACATAACCCGACTCCGATAGTCCCATTGGATTGGGACAGTTGGAAGCAACATAACATACCTCACAACATAACCCGACTCCGATAGTCCCACTGGATCGGGACAGTTGGGAGCAACATAACATAACATACCTCACAAGATATCCCGACTTTAGATAGTCCTACTTGATCGGGACAGTTTGCAGCAGCATAACACAACATAAGCAGCATAAAGAAGCAACTTTGGGTAGATAGTATCCACTAGATACATTTCTAGACTGAAAATAAAAAAAATCACAAACTTCTAGTGTATTAACGTGACTGTGTTCGTACATTTTTTTTTGTTAAGTAGACTGAGCTTAACGAAGTCCTGTTTTAACTCGATTGTCTGGCATTTGTTATTCGATTGCTTAGCAGTTTATCTGTAAGTTTGTTTTTACGTTCCGTTTCAAGATGGAGGCCGTTTTAATAGTTCAGTAAAGAATCTTATATCGATATGTTTATTTGGAATAGCTTATTGTGTGGTACCTAGCTGCCTGAAAAATGTTTGAACAAAGAATAATTGTCATTGAGATGGTTTCGTTTCTTTGTACAAATTGCGTAATGCCTTTTTTGAAATAAATAAAGTAATATATTGTTTATAATTAAGTAGTTAGAAATTTAAATACCTACTTACAAGTCTTATGATTTCAGAGTAAATTTTGGTGATGATTTATTGAATAAAAGAAAATATAAAATATAGTTTTTGGACATGAGGTGTTAATGTTGGTAATTTTCAAAGTTAATTAATGTTAATTTAACATTTAAATTTAAATGAATATAATATTTAATTTAATATTAATGTTAACTTATCGTTCACACACAGTTTGAGATAATGTTCACGGAACTACTAAATAGTTTATTTACTCTTCTCTGTATGGTTAGAGTTTTGACGGTAGCCACGTAAGGGGATGTTGAAAATTTTCAGCTTTTCAGTAACAACTAGCGTCGCGTCGTTCACCATAGATGTGTCCCCAGGGAATTTGTGGAGTGGAAACTCTTTAACATTGTGCTACGTGGCTTGAACTTGTCCACAATCACACAATGTACAGTACTTAGTTAATTTCCCATTTGCACATCATCACTTGTCCATTCTTTCCGACAGACCGACAATCTGCAAATAAACATTATAATTTTGGATGTGTGCGTAACATTCTAAAATACCACATTTTTATATTTTCAGTACTTTTAAAAAATTTATGACACTGTTCTTAAAATATTTGGTGATGTAATAATTGTATATATAATTGCTGTCCAAGCAATTTATCGGGGTTCGATTCTCAGCCGTGGAAATTATTATCTCGTGATTTTTCGGTGCCTGCGTAAAATATACAGTCAGTTATATACTTTTTTTTATCCAGAGAATTCTTCTGCTGGATTCTTTTTAACTGAAAAATAACGTGTATCTAATCTATTTGACAAAAACACTGTATACTTTTTCACGTAAGGTCTGATAAAATACTGTAAATTCTCGTATAGGCTTTATGAAAAATCGGTTACATTTTTGCGATTTGTCAAAGTTGAACATTTAAAGAGTATCAAACAACTTTACAAAAAGGTGTGTAACTAAATAATGCAGACTTCGCAACATGAATGATCGCGTCTTTTTCTTCTACTACCGCTACATAAATTACGGCCTTATGAAAAAACTAAAATTGTCTGAGAGTTCAACTGTGTTTTTTGGGCGAGAAGTGAAAAGTTGGGATACTTAATCTTTTGTGGTCTCTTTTTACTTTGTAAATACCACAACTTATGGGAATATTCTCCCTTAAGTCTGCGTTTTAGGCCGCCGGGTACTCGAGCAGTCAAGCCTAATTTACTATGTGCTTGTAATAGCGTTTACCGTGCTAATTTAGGACTTAGCAAATAATTTATAACCGACATCAAATTCTAAGAAAGGGGTAAGTTTGACCTTTAAAGGATTAAGGAATTTTAGCAAGAATGAAGGTTTTAATTAAATAAACTTAAGGCGATGCCATACGTAGTAATGCAAAATCATGTGTTTTTGGTTTTTAAAATGTTTCAGATGCTTTAATTAAATACTGCGAGTAGAATACATCTTGGCCTTTGAAACAATCGAGTATTTTTTAGATAAGTCTTTTTATAAGCCCAGAAAAAAACAATGTAAAGGCCTATGATAATTAAAGTTCAAAATCTCCTACTTACGAACCCATTTTCGGTTATGATTTTATTGTAGTAGTGCATCGATTTAAGTATGGGAATGTTAACAATAAAACAGAAAATTTGTACGTGTGATGTCTGAAGGAACGAAAACTCCTTATTGGTGAATTCTGATATAATTTAATTTCCACTGTTCATCTTGTCCTCAATTTCTAAATTAACATTTTATCATAATTATTTTCCTTTTACAGTTTATTTTTATCTATTTTATTTTACCCGAAAAAATAAGATAAGACACCACATTGTTCCATTTATCTTAAACTGGCTCAATAAAGAGATGTTGAATTTGGAAGCCACCTCTGGTCTAGAGCCCCAAAAAACCTGAAAACAGGTCCGTTTGGTAGATTCCCATATCTTAAACGGATTGCAATCTTTAAAGCGCAAGTGTCAGTTGTGAATGTTCTCCTAGCTATTTCAATACATGCTGCTCCGAGCAACGAGTGTCATTAATTCATTCGGCACCGGTGCACAGTCGGGAAACACGCCAAACACGCGCCCAACATTTATAAAGAGTTGATATTATTTGTCACATTAGGACGGGTCGTTTCAACGACTCTTTATTTAGTTCAAGAGCTCATTCCTACTTCAACGTGAGTTTCTCAAGACCCAAGTTCACCCTTCCTTCCCTCAAAATATCCCTCCACACAGCATCCCAGAGGATGACATAGGCTCTGAGGAAAATTATTAGAAAAAACATTGCTAAAGGTAGCTAAAACTAGTAGATATACATAAATATACCTAAAATAAACTCTCTATCCCTTGCTTTATCTTTCAAACATTCGTTAGGTACAGAGTATAATATAGCAATTTAAAACTAAAGAAAAAAATAATATTTTCATATTCCGTCCGCCTAAAAGTAAACATAATTTGATATTGTAGATGGTTTTTCAACAACAAAGAAATTATCTGTTTGCATAAATTCGGTGCCGTTTTTAAAACGAAGAATGGTGAGTCACACGTAAAATAAACAGGTAAGTTTATAATTAAAATTCAACAAAATATTCTCCATTGCCAACAAGAACAGCGTTCTTTCTTTGAATAAGCAACTTTAAAGTATTATCCAAAAAATAGAACACAGCCGCCGCAAAAACACGATACGGAATTATAAACACAACCGTAAAAATATATTTATTTAAAAAAATAAATCATTTTCGCCGGTAAGTGTACGATTTTTAATGGACTTCTTAGGTCATTTTTGCCCACTATTTTTATTTTTTTATATTTTGGACAGAGAAGAAACACAAATATTAGTATTGTGGTATTCTATGGTCGTAGAAAATGGTGTTATTAAAATCGCAAAAAATGTCGAGTCAAACACAATAAATACTTGCACAGATTTCTTGGATTTCTTAGATACATCATGAATCAATTCGACTTAAGGGGAAGCTACAAGCCAAAAATGTGTATATTCTTGGTATACCTTATAATGTAGGTAGTGGGCATTAAAATCGCTTGACAAACTGAGTCTAGAAACGTTCGATTTCAAGCACAAAACTGGTTTTTATTTATTTTGTAAATAATTTTACAAGAAAGCAAAAAAGTTATTCAAGTGAAACTGTCACAGATAATCTTAGCTATGATAATGTATTTCTTAAAATCGTTTCCTTTTCGCGTTCATACATTTATATTGAAAAAAAAAATTTAGTAGTTTACATTTATATTTTTTATTGATTAATTTATATTTTTATTTGTATTCTACTCAAGCGAAACGCTAGGAAAACCTTCAATTTATCTAAAACATATTTTGAGGTATTCATAATGTACACCAATTCGTTATAAAGATTAATCAAAATAGTGATTTAACATTAAGCTTCGCCTTAAAAAGAAATTCCAGTCAAATATTGAAAAAAAAAACTGTTTTAAAAAAGTGAGGCTGTTCAAACTAATTAATAAAATAACACACCGTAAAAACTTTCCGAAAGTTTTAGCAAACTGTTCGAATATTCTGCCGTCGAACGTTTAGAGGTACACACTCTTGTTAGCACATTTTCGTTAATATTAATAAATAGGCATAAACAAGACAAACGTTTTTTTCTTTGTAACTTTTCGCAAGCCGAAAGTGTATACATACACCAATAGACACACACTCTTAGTACATACCTATGTGTTGTTTGGCTGAATTCTAATGCTACGTATAAGCAGGACAAAATTTCCGCGAACCGAGCCGAAAATTATGTGAAATCCTCAGCATTACTGTCTTTCAAAAGATGATCAGAAATTAACCTTTCGAATGAACACCGTTAGTAAACTTAAAATATTACGACATATGTCAAAAAAATTAACAAAATAAATACACTTAAATACTACACAAATATAGCATTATTAATTAATAAATAAAAATTTGTACCTTCTTTATCGCTTGTCTTATTCCACAATTAGTTCCAATTAAAACAAAGCCAATCCCTGCTCTAGAGGTTATTGAACTGTAATTACACGGGGACACACCACCAAAATGATTATTTTTAATGAAGCAGTTCTAGAAAAAAATAGGTTTCCAACTTTAACGTATTTTGATTCTTAAAGGTGTACGGAACATACGTGGTAATCTACGTATTCATAGATGGCATTAATATAATTATTTTAACAAAAAACACTTTTTTTAAAGCTAAGCGTTTAAATATTTAGATTAATTATTTGTTTTCACAAGTTCATACCAAGTATGAAAATAAATAAATCAATAGTTCTTAATTAAAATAAATAATAAATATCTTAACTCAATTCTTTCTAGAAAGACATATGAATACAATAATGGATTTAATCGCCGGTATAAATAATTATTATTTTTCTTTTTTTTTCTTTATTAAATAATTAATCAATTTACAGAGTATAATCATTAATGTTAACTAGAATTATTCATAAAATTAGTTTTCATTGCTTTTGATTTTTTAATGTTTCTCTTCTATAGAAGCTGACGCTTGTGTTTAGAAAAGTGGTGAGCATTAGGATGATGAATATTGAGTGTTTGTAATTTTGATTTAACGAAATATGAATATTAAAATTTATAATCAATTAAAAAGATAATTTCATCATTTTGGTATTTTTACATTGATATTCTCTTTAATTGCTTTTATTAGGTGTTTATCGTTTTCGATCGTTCTGATATTTTCGGGTAGGCTGTTGAAGTATTTTTTCCCTAGATAAATGTAATGATGTTGAGCAAAATTGGTGTTACATTTTTGTGTTGGAAATATATGTTTTTGACGAGTGCAACTTTCAGTTAAAAATCTAAATTTCAGTTGAATTCTTCAAAAGTGTTGGATAATCTCTTGGTTTTTTCAATATTATTTTTATAATTAGACGTTGAACACAAAACTATATGTACATATGAAGAAAGAAAAAAATATAAAAAAGATATATTATTTTTTAATTATTTATATTTTGTGCAGACAGGTACAGAAGTACAGGACCATACTTACCTGGTCAGTTATTTAAAAAATATATTATATATATGTGATGTCTTTCAAGAGCTCCCTTGTCTGTACAGTGTAAAGGCAGTGGAGCTATGTCACCACTATTTAGATACGGTTCGCACGCAGAGGACAATTGGTACACATATAATTGGAAATGCCATTATTAATTCCGATAATTACTTTAATAATAAGTATTTATGGTCCTTAATGCGCGTGTTTAGAAGAGGAAAATCAAATTCATGTTGAACGGTACAACAGTACAAGGTATGGTACAAGGGATAGCGGTACAACAGTACAACAAAAATATATAATATTTTTACATATTCATATTATGTATGTACATGCGCAAACAATTATTAATTATTAAACTTCATATTTACGCATAACTTAAGTGTTTTTTGCTAAAATAATTAAAAAAGCGCCATCTATGAACGTTTGGGGATCTGGTGAGGAGGCACGAAATGAAAGATGTTGAGAAGGTCGCAGTCTTTTATTTGAGTCAGGTTGCCGTGTGTGAGATGACTTGAGGACCGATGATGAAGACTCCGGATGCAGGCGGTGAATTTCTGGTCAAGCGCTGGTGCGTGAGTCGACGCCGCTGCTGGTGACCGGACTCGTTGACGTTTCAGGTACTGATGAAGAGCGTGGGTCTTCCGGGTGCTCCAGTGCTGAACAGGGTAGCCGAAAGGTGCGGTGGACCTGGTCGGCAGTTGTGCGGGAGATGGCTTAGACCGGCGAGGATGCCGCGTGGTCTAAGTGCGTGGATGTAGCGCTGGTCAGATGTGCTGGAACCAGGGCGCTGTGATCCGGTGTAGCGCTGGCCAGGAACGATGGCCGGAGCCAGGGCGCTGTGATGATCCCGATAGAGTCCGTGCAAAGCCGGGTGTTATCGCCCGCGCGCAGCGGAGGGGCGCGGGTTGTCACTCGCGAAGTCTTGTAAATTGTTGAACGACTGATGAATGACTGAATGACTAATTCCTTCACGCTGTCGCTTTTATAATGTGAAGAAGCTTCTCGAACATTTTGATTGCTATGTAGATATTGCCAAACCAAAATTAAAAAAAAAAAAGAACATCCAGAGAAGCTTGTTTGGAAGAAAACCGAAACTTCTAAAATGACGTTCGAATCAAGTAGTGGCGTACCACTACAAACGCATATATAATAACGCGTGTTCCGTATGCCCTTAAGTTTTTTCGTAGTTTTTTTTCTAATCAGCCCTCGTCTTAGAATGTGTGGAATGGTCTCTTTTAAAACCAAAAATACGTTCTATTGAAACGTCTATTATGTAGGTGCTACGAATGTCGCGGCGGGATGGAAAAATGAGAGAAACACTTTACCCTTGGTCTTGCGTCCCTCACAGTCTGTTGCACAGGGGATGATTTCTTTTTGAAACTTCTTCCTCTCCACCTGACTGGAAAACACGTGTTTTTCCACGTGAATGTTCCTGCGACTGTAAACCTAAGCTTTTACGGAGTCCTGCTAAAGTGTTTGTGTGTATTACTGTATACTAATGGCGAAAGTTGTTTCGTAGGTGATTCTGAAACGCTGTCAATAAAGTGAAAAAAGTGTTATGGTTAGTAAATGCATAAATATAATACACACTTCGATGACATAACTTTGGCGCGTTTCACAGAAATGCATGTTTTATTTATTTGTTTTTGATACTAAAATCCGGTTCTAAGTCCGTTTTAGCTTTTAAAGCAATGAGGTAATATCACTGTTTTTTTTTTTTTTTGGAAAATCGAAAATGGCACAATTTAAATACTTTTAAATAATAATTCACAATTTAAATAGAAAATTTATTCGTCAACATAAAAATTAAATACGAATACCTTCATCGTATATATTTTTCGAGAACAAAAAAACAGTAGGTACCATATTAGATAAAAAAAGACAGTGAAAATACCCTATTAAATAAAAAAGGAAATTAAAATTACTCTCTCACGAGATTTAGCCTTATTTCGGGGACGGCTACTAATTTACGTATTTGAAACACCCTCGAAAGATGGCAGATGGTTATGTACTTTATTTTTTTATGACTTTCCTCACAAGTTTGACAATAGGGCTTCTTTGATATTGTTTTTTTTACTTGTTACTAAATAAATCGTTTGTTCTCATAAAAATAAAACATTTCATATTAAAAAAAAACACACACTTTTTAAATATATGTTGACTGTACCCATTTTTTCCGTTTACTGCTTGTTGTAACTGTTGATTGGATTATTTCCATATCGCCGTTTTCGTGGGGTTAATTACCTCAAGGGGCTTTACAACTGTATTTATTTTACTTCTTATCACATATAATAACTTGCAGCTAATATTTGTTACTAGTGACTAACAACTAATTTACTAATCGAAAGGATAGGCAGAGAGGATGTACCGCCAAACAACTCGGTCTTGGCACAAACTCATTACTTCTTTCACATTCATACACCTTCTCATACATACTCTTCTGTAATTCTGACTCTTCATGGCCCGACTCAAGTATTTGGTTCAGTTTCCCTTTGTTAATCTTACTCATCAACCTTGCATTATTTGGACCTCCAACCACTACAATTATTTTTAACTATTTACTTACAACTAGGACTTCTAGCTAGCGAATACTTATTTAAGTCCTCCATTCATGAATTTTATGCCTCCCTGAATATATTTGAGCCCCTGAGGTGATAACTCACAAAAGCGGCGCTATAAAAATTTTCCAATATTATTATTATTGTTATTATTGGATATGCATAGAAATCTGAAATCTTCTCCAAGTAGCTCTTAATACCAAAACATGCGGCAACGTCTTCTTTTATAAAGATCTTTCAAAACTCGTAGTACTGAAAATACGTGTATTCGTAGGAATCGTAACGTCTTGTCCGTATCAACAATAAATAAATTCCCTCTGTATGTAAAGAATTTCAGTGATGTGTATTTACCTGTGTGTAGAAAATATATAAAGACTTGCAGCGTTGAAAGGGCCTTTTGCAATGTGTATAATAACGGAAAACCTGGAAGACTTTATATCATAAGGAATAGTAACATTAAACGCTCCCCACGGGTACAAAGACAAATGCTGTCGGTATACAAACAATCTCAGAAAGGTGCATCAATAGAGTGGGGTGGAACGTTGCCATGGCGACCAGGGTGCTCACCTATTACAAGCCCACCCCTTTGCCCTTCCTTGCTTTCCTATCCACGCCCTTCACGCACAAACCAGATGTTCATTTTCATTCTGCTGGAGAAATTCTGAAATCTTAAGATTCCGGCGCTTAGTTAAGAATTCTGCACTGAATTATGAAATTTTGTAATATTCGGTAATAATTTCATCGCGTAATCCCTGAAATATAATACTTTTTAACCCTATTTGTGATCTTCTAAGGTAAAGGATCTTTAAGGTTGGCGTATTGAAAATTCTAAAAGGAAATTAGATTTATTTTCAGGTGCATTGTCAAACGTTCTTCTTCCGTAGTAGTTGCTTGAAATGTGAGATTATGTTAGAATTTCGAAAAGCGCCATTAGTACGATGCAGTAATCACCCATAATTGGGGCGTTTATAAACCTTTACTTCGTTCACGGACTTTCTGTATCCCAAACCAATTCTTTACCCTTTCGTACCGTTCCTGTATTTGAAAGTACACAGATTTAAAAAAAATATCCCTATCTGGAGTGATTAAAAATTGACTGTTCGTTTTCTAATTACTGGCAATACTGTTTTTGCGCCCTATTTGTTTTTGTGTTTTTATTTTGACAGGTGACGATTGTGTTTTACCTCGATTTCCGCACCTTGTAAATTGTTTTTTTGTATAAACCTATTTACATTTATAATGATAAGCTGTTCAGAATTCGTAAAATGTTGTATTTTTTCTTCTATAAATTGGTATGTAGCTGTTTTGAATCATAAGAATAACAATAATGCTATCACACGCTATCGAACACAGCTTCGAAACTAAACCAAGCACGCGGGTTCGCGACTTGTAGCGGTGACCGGCCCCTTTTGTGATTCCGCACTCAAGGCAACCCGCACGTACCTAGAGGAGCACGCCTCGTGCGGTCCGCGGAAATTGTAACAGTTATATTTGCCACGCCTGCAACTTTATAAGAAAGAACTGTTACTGGATCTCGGCTGGCCACAAACGCTTAACTAGGTTGTTTGCGCCACTCAGTTGTTGTTAAATTAAAAGAAGAAGATGGAACGCGTGGCCAGATGGGTTTGACCGGAACCGGGGAGAACTCAGTTCTCAACGGGCGGGCGCCGGGCAGCAGGTGCGGACGTTTCTGGGATCTCTGGCGGGTGGACCTAAACCAAATTCAAAAGAGTGTGCAGACTAAAATCTGGATAAGCACCCTAAAATCACTATCTTTCAACAAAGAATGAAGTATAAACTTCTCACTGGATTTCTCAATCTTTCGAATCTAGTCATGCTGATTCACATTCCAACGTGCTCGCAGCGCATGGTAGAAAATGGCTGCCTCACCAAGCATCACCGGTAGAAGAAACCCATGTAAGCTTGATCCTATTAACGCCTTCATGTGCTTTGATATAACTCAGTGCCGTTTTCGTAATATAAATTCAGAGAGATAGAGAGAGATAGTAATTAGGTAGAATAACCACGAACCCGTAATGTTTACCATGTTCCCGTACGTATAAGTTTCTAATACTCTGTGTTGATCCCCTTTTTTGTTGATGTACGAAGCCCTGCCATAATTTATCGTTGTAAATATCACTCTTTTGTCATAATCGAATTCCTGTCCCGCTCTGAATGAAGTAGCAGAAAAAATAGGTAGCCTCACGGCCTGAGTTGAGTCGATATCGTGCCATAATGTGAGCTAGCCCGTGGATTGATGTAAGTTTACTGGTACTCAAATCCGCATCTCGCCTTATTTTGCACTTCCATCCTTCGTGTACTGCACGGCACGTGGACTTATAATGTAGCACCATCGAAAAGGGGCTGCCTCCCATTTATATAGCAAAATGTATATTATTTGTCATATTAAGTGAAACACACTCTGTCAGAACTAACGTTCTTTCAAAACATAGCAATTACTTCTGGAGTACTGAACCAAAACGACGCAAAAAAAAATTCTACATGGTCAAATATTTTTAAAACTGTTAGTTTTAATTTAAAAAAGAATCAATAATACACTTGTTTTAAAGAAAAATAGTTAAGTATCTTAAAATTTAATATATCGGAAAAACAAAATTGAACACCAAGCATTTTCAAAATACCAACCTCTATCTAAGAATAAGTTATTTTAACAACCTTTAATGAAAATATTTGTATTTTCACAATATTTTATTACTTTATAATAATAATAATAACACGGCATTTATATAGCGCAGTTTAGTGTCATTTCACTTCAAGTACACATAACTATAACAAACTTAAAAAACGGTAATTTAGTATTAGTGGTCATGTTCTTAAAATTACTTTTACAGTGTGCCTTATTTATTTATTGGACAATTTGTATATCGCCGCTTTTGTGAGATATTACCTCAGGGGCGCTTTACAGTTGATGCAGGTATTACAAAAATATATAAATATTACAAAAATAAATTGAAATTAAGTTAAATAAAATGAAGTACAGGAACAGGTGATGAAGTACAGAAACAGGTGACACGAAGATGGAGACTGCAGCAAGAATCCTAGGTGGTGAGGAAACTGGACCAGCTGCTGCAGCGAAAGAGTGCACCGCGTCCACCAACAGTGCCAGCACGAGGTTTGTCATCCGTCCAAACTGTGTCAAGCGCTGACACAGTATCCTCACATAGGTAATAGACCTTGGCAGACGTTCGGCAAGTCCATCATTTATCTCCATGTAATCTTGTTACTGGTGATTGTGTTAGTGGTGCAATGTGCCCGCAATAAAATGGCACGGTCGGGATAATAAATTACCCTTGCCACTTTTTAGGGCCTTCAGAGTTTCCAAGAATTCCGTTGAAAACATCCGGCTAGTTACCGATTCTCGTCCCAAGTTCAACTTCAGCAAATTTCGAATATTTTTTAGCACAATTTTTGATTATTCATTTTTAACACACTGCACTCTAATCACATTACTATAAAGTTCTGATTACTAATTGGTTAGTTAATTTAAAATGTAGATTGACTGATTTTAAAAATAATTTCAAAGGGACGTTGCCGGTTGGAGGACGGCAAGGGCGCTACAATACTCGGCAATACTTACCCAATACAGATCTAATATTATAACACCAAATATACTGTTTATACAAAATGATGACAAAACTCAGAATAACAATAACAGCAGGACAGGACAAAACAAGAGTATTATAACTAAAACATGATATAAAACAGGAGGCAGTTTGTGCTCAGAAATGAGAATCTTCTGAGCAGACATTTTAAAAGGTACAAGGAGGCAACCGAAACCAAACAATTATCGGAAGTTTTAGAATACGGCTTATTATAAAGTATCGAAAGGAAGTTAAGATTTATGAATGGTAAGAATTTTTTAAATAATTCTGTTTTTAAAGCCCGTTTACATTCAGCCAAATTCTGGAGATTAGTAAGAGCTGAGGGAAGTCTATTCCAGATGAGTGGGCCTGCTACATTAAAATAACGATCATAGTACACTGCTCGATTTGACCTAAAAAGTTCGATTAGACGATTACTAACATCTAGATCTGCTGACCTTAAAGTAAGCTGTCTATTGCTTAAGTTTAGTCGGACACATAGTTCCGATATATAGGCTGGCGCCATTACTTACAATGCTTTGATTGTCATTAAGCAGATCTTAAACTCTATTCTTTCAGTGCATCGAAATTAGTGAAGGCGATCCCTTAGAAATGGGGTTATACGACAATACTTAGATTCACCAAAAATCATTCTCGCTGCAGCATTAAGAACTGACTGGATTATATTGATTTGTTTCTGAGGTAGGCCGGCATATGCACTATTGCAATAGTCCATACGTGAGACGACGAACGAATTTATGAGTGATATTGTTCTATCAGAGGGAAGGCATCTCCTGGTTGATTTTATCTACCTTATATGGAAAAAGCCAGAACTCCCAGCTTTTGAAATTTGCGGTTCAAGAGAAAGACTATTGTTCATAGTGAAACTCAAAAATTTTATTTCTGCACAAGGGATTAAATCTGTATCCTGAATACGGATTGGACTGAAGTGAAGGAGAGCTTGCCTTCCAGGGAAAGCTATCCACATAAATTCTGTCTTTGTCGGATTTAGTTTAAGTTTATTGACATCCAACTTAAGACTGTGTTAATGAGGCCAACCACCTCGTTTTTAAGGACGTTTTTTTCGTCCGGCGAACAAAACTTTAAAATCAAACGATCATATGCAAAGCTTTGTGATTCAAAGCCAGCTGAGTGAATGAGTTCTTCGAGACGATTCGTATAGAGAATGAAGAGAATGGGGCCTAGGACAGAACCCCGGGGAATTCCAAATTCTATGGGAATTTCAGGTGATATACATTTATTGAAAGTTACTGAGGCTACTCGTCCAGACAGGTACGATGTCATCCATTGGAATGCATCACCTCGAACGCCAAATTCGGTTTCAAGCACATTTAATAAAATACTATGATCTACTGTGTCAAATGCCGCACTCATGTCAAGAACTGACATCAAACCCAACTTACCTGCTTCCATCCCGATGATCAAGTCTAAAACAACCCGCAAAACAACAGTTTCCTTTGAATGAAACCGTCGATAATCGGATTGATTTTTGGCAAATAGACCAGCGGAGTTCAAGTACTCCACTAATTGTTTGGCAAAGATTTTCTCAAGCAGTTTTGATAGGAATGGTAGGTTGGATCTCTCTCTGGTTTCAATCCTGGGATTGGTTTGCAGCAATTTCATCTAATCTCCTTTTCCATTCTTCTCTGTCTTGTGTGGCTCTTTTGACTTCTGCATATGATGAGCAGCGCACGTCCACCAGCAGGTCCTCCAGGTACTCTCGGCGTGGGCGTCCCCTAGAGTTGGTCCCCTCGGTCATACCCTCCATTATGACATGCAAGAGGCCTTCTTGCCGTATAACATGGCCGATCCATCTTGCACGCCTTTCGGACAAGGTCCTGAGCAGGTGCTTTCCTCCTTCGATTCTTTGGGTTGGCCTGTAATTGGACTGTATTGTCAGCATCAAGATTTTGTTTTTTTAGTATCGGAGTAATAATTGATTTTTTAAGTCTTTCCGGTACAGGTGAATTTACTAGAGACTTCTGGACAATTTCGGTAATTACAGGTACTATATCCGATTATATGGTTCTATTATTTGTGCTTGAATTCCCTCACCAAACACAAGAGCCTTGTCTCTTTATGGTGCGGAAAAACGATTAATATTATGCTTTAATACACCGTACAATATATAAAAATAAGTTGTATATTTATTGTATGTCTTAAATAAATAATTTTTTTATTAAATCAGGTCTGTGAGGGTTAAATCCGTTCCCCGTATTCTGTTTTCTGTGCCTTCTGCTCTTAAATTCCCTTCCCTATATAAACAGACTCCATGATGCCACGTACATGGGAAAATATACCTACGGAATCCAGTAAGCTTCGTTTAAAACGTTCCCCATTAATACGCCCGTGGAAAGTATGCTTCTTCTACTAACATTTTCTTTCAGATGATAATGTCTCACTCCTACACGCTTTGGTTATTTCGTTTTATAAACGCGACACTTTTTAGAAAATATAAGGTTCCTCTTTTTGGTGAAAAAAAATTATTACAAATATCTTGCGAAATACGACGTCCTTCAAATAGATATACGAGTAATGGAAAAGAAAACTGAGTACAAAAAACCAATGGAAGGCTGGTTTTTCTCACAAAGTCGAATTATAACAAATCATTAGAGAAATTAGTCTGCCTCGTCATACTATACCCTAGTCAGGACACAAATCACAATAAAGAATCGTTTTTCTGTTTTATGCTCGGTTTGGACGCTGAAATTAATAAAATGCTTTATTTGTACCAAAATTAATTATTCTTGTATTTTTAATTCCCCTCTATATATATAATTTATTTTTCTGTTTAAATACATATTAAATCACGTCAAATTAACACCAAATTATTCCTTGCGGATGTTTTAAATTTCTAGATGTTTGGATTCATAATATTTTTAAAGATTAGTTAACTATCGAAAATATCGATAACATATTCGTATTAGAAGCTTAAAGCTTTAGTCAACAGCATCCAATCCTCGCTACATTGCCGTTCGGACAAAGTTTATAAAAGTGATCTATGTACAACGTGACGCAAAAGTCATCACCCTATCGGAAGATGCTCTCGTTTTACAAAATATAGTGTTACGTAATCACAAATTTGGCAATAATTTATGCACGAATACACATAAACCATGGATTGCTATAATAATACTTTTCAGTAACACGGAATAATGGTGTTATACATTATTTTTTTTATTCATTTTTTTTTCCGCTGCTCATCTCACTAGGGAATTTCTGTGTCGAGATGAGCAGCTTTACAATTATATTTAATCAAATTAGTAAATCACATAACACATACACACATGGATCACATCGAATATGGGGCTCTTAAGTATGCTAGCATATTATGGGGTGATCCATTACAACAGATTAGTATACATATTTTTTTATAAATGCGAATGCCGTGCATTAGTTCATAAACTTTCTGAAGCCAGTGGGACTAAGACTAATCTCTAACTAGGGTATGTTCTGCGTTTGAATGAAGTGCTGAAGGAAAAGAGATAGAAATAGAGACGGGAAGATAAAGAGGAAGGGAAGAAGATGGCGGAAGAAAGATTAGAATGACTTATACTAAGGACAACTTTAAGGTTAAACGCAACGCTCGTTGTATTCTACGTGTTCACAGATGGCGTTAATTAATTAATTTAGTTTAAATACGCTTTTGCAAGGTATTGCTTTACAATATTAAGACAAATCATTTGTTTGCGCCCGTATATACGCAATATGAATATGAATCAATAGTTTTGTTCGTTTAAAGACTTAATTCTTTCGAGAAAGGCACACAAATACAATATTTTACCGATGATTAAATCCAATATTGTATTTGTATGCCTTTCTCGATAGAATTGAGTTTTTATATGGACAAAACTATTTATTCATATTCATATTGCGTATATGAGGGCGCAAACAAATAATTTGTCTTAATATTGTAAAGCAATACCTTGCAAAAGCGTATTTAAACTAAATTAATTAATTAACGCCATCTGTGAACACGTAGAATACAACGAGCGTTGCGTTTAACCTTAAATGTTACAGACCATTTGTTAGCGTGTGATCTAGAAAAAAATAATATTGTGATGTATATTCCCTTTTCATTGGTGCGGATATAGGTACCAATGTTCGTACTAGATCCTTTACACGTAACATGTTAATTAACCTTTTTCAGATTATCTTCATTAACCCCTATATTGCATAACGCTTTCGACAATCGAGCTTTTAAAATGTGTCAATGATAATCGTATTTTCCCGTGGGATTAAAAATGAATTTCATTCGTGGAATAGTGTGTGGTTATTTTGTAGAACTTTTTTTATAAGAATTGAAAAATATGAAGCAAATATGGCCTGGTCTCGTGTTTTTTTACGATGTAATTGATATTTCACAGTTCTAAAGCTCGTGATGGAAAAAAAGGTTGCGGAATGAAAATAGTTATGTAGACCTAGAATTCCTAGTTAGGAAAAGATATGCAATTTTCATGACGCCAGCACTCTGGATTCAAGAGTCTTTTCTGCTTCAGCATTGATATTATCTTTTGATTTGTCAGCTGTTTTGTGTAATGAAGGCATTTTAAATCCGTGAACTTTATTCGAAATTCCTTGTATAGTTGTTACAGTTTTTATTTGTTTATTTCATATTTATTGGGTGTAGATAGGTAGTTTCTGATACAACTATTCTCGATAAAACGTAGAAAAAAAGTTCAATTTCTTTTCTCTTTTACTCACGACAAGCCTTTGTATCGTGTAGTAATCTCCAATAGTTTTCTACCCTTTGATTTTGAAGATTTCCCACCCAATATCAGAAGGAGGCTTTTTTCAAACTGGAACAAGGCTGTTGGCTGTGTGGATGATTGATGGATCTAGGGGTAAATGTACCATGAATCAAACTAAATATATCACCAAAGGAGATATCAAAAATCGCACATCGAAACAGAAATAAGAAACAGTATTTTGATGATGGATATAAAATAAATATATACCTACGTATAATGTGTACAAAGGAACCTGCTAGATACCCGGTTTTTGGATTTAGAATGAGGTTAAAGATGTTGTATTTTAAATGTTAGTACGCAAACGAGTGAAACGTTCACGAATCATAAAAACTCGATAATATATATTTATAAACTCTACGTAATTGAAACTACTACCAACTAATTTCCAAAATGAAAACTGAGAATTTTTTATACAGAATAAATGTCATCGCCAGATAAAATATATGATATGCAAGTTCTTTATCGTTTGTCTGGATTTGAAAAGATTCTTTTTAATATCTGAATAATAATTTTCTACTTCTACGTCAGTTCCAATTTTGAAAAATCGCATATGTAATTATTACATGAACAAATATTGAATTCTAGGACGAAGGTAGGGAAACTACCCACATTGTTTAATAGTTAGGTACACACCCTCTCTGTGTGTATAACTTCTGTTTATGACAGAATTTCTTCGAAGGGTCGTTTTCCCCAATGAAAGCGAAATACTCGTAAGGGTAGGTACATCAGTAAGTCTATTAAACCGCAAGTGATGTAAGTCCGTTGGTAGTTTACTACTGGCTTTATCAAACAATTTTACGGGATCGTTCCTCCAAACATGTGACAGGGCCAATACGACGATTCACATTTCAGTTAAAATCTATCGTTAATAGATGAAACTCTCCATGTGGAGCGATAAGTTTGTGACATAAATACGGCAATTTAATTTGTTTTGAACCCGTGTTGCGTAGTTTAAGTTTGACAAATTGTTTTCTTTTATTCATAAATTGTTTTCTTTTGTTTCAGGTACGCGAAAACTATGGCTATAAACCATCTAACCGGTTAACCACAATTTCTTATATGTTTATTCGAAAACCTCCTTGGCAGAGTGGTAAGTTATTTGGCTCTCAAACTAAATCTACACGTCGCGGGTTTAAAGCCCCGGCTGGACAATTAAAAATGTGTTTGAGGTTTGTTTTTCACGCGTACAGAATTTTTAATAAGTCTAGTTGAAGATTCTCTCAGTATCGTCCTGGTAGACCACTATTCAATCGACATTTTTTTGTGAATGGTTTTTATGTTCTGTTTAGTGACAATACTTTCTCGAAACTCTTATTATCTCTTATTTCTTCCCTTCCATTCACTTCTCTCTGTGATTATTTAGTTTTCATAAAATAAAATACTTTTTTGTTTTAAAACCACGATATTTATTAATTTAAGAACCGACCGGTTTCGCTTTACTTAAGCATCATCAGGGTACAAATTAATACCAAACAAGAAGTACATAATGTGTGTATATATATAACAAAATATAGAGGGAGACAACATGATACAAATATAAGCAACACAAAGACGGTCATAAAATACATTAACATAAGTGCACAAGTAATGGAAAAACCGCTAGATAATTATGTAGACTAATGGGTTATATCAATAAATCGGGAGAAACAAAGCATCAACTGGCATGGTGGTAAGGAGGTAAGGAGAACTGGGATTTTTTTTATGCCGAAACCAAAAGTCAGATACTTAATAATCAATTAGACATATCAAGTAGTCCAATATTAGGTCTGTTTCCAATAAACTCATTAAAAAAATCCCAGTTCTCCTTACCTCCTTACCACCATGCCAGTTGATGCTTTGTTTCTCCCGATTTATTGATATAACCCATTAGTCTACATAATTATCTAGCGGTTTTTCCATTACTTGTGCACTTATGTTAATGTATTTTATGACCGTCTTTGTGTTGCTTATATTTGTATCATGTTGTCTCCCTCTATATTTTGTTATATATATACACACATTATGTACTTCTTGTTTAGTATTAATTTGTACCCTGATGATGCTTAAGTAAAGCGAAACCGGTCGGTTCTTGAATTAATAAATATCGTGGTTTTAAAACAAAAAAGTATTTTATTTTATTAAATATGTCAAACCACAAAGTGATTGCTTTCTACAATAATATTTAGTTTTCACTTAACCCACACTTTATTTTCTCTTGTATGCGTATTTTCGTACATCGTTATTGGACAATTGGTTTGATTATGTTAACCTTCTATTTGCTGTGTCTACTTACTTACTTCACAACAAATTTAAATAAATAAACGAGATCAGATCGTGGATATCCAGGTACATCACAACATTCGCCTTTCCCGTTCGTTTTAAAAAAATCTCGCAATTCACAAGAACGTAATGTAACAGTTATACAAGAGTTTTGTACTCTCTTTGATACCTACTTACGATTACAAAAATGCCGATGAACATCGATATAATATTCGTATTAGAAATATTCCAAGACAAGTTTTCTAAAACCTTGGCACAAACCTCTCAGTTCGTGATTTTTCCTCGAAGTTTTACCGGATATTCTCAGATTCAGCCCCCGGCTTTCCCCTTTATCCCTTCGAAGCATCCCCCCCCTTTCTCTGCCTCTCAGTGTTAGGACTTGTCCTTCCCTCAAAGAATTTGACCACTTTTCCTAAAAGACGGGTTTTTTTTTTCAGAAAAGTCAGGCGTCTGGTTTGTATCTCAGTGGCGTAATTAACGTTAATCTTATTGATAAATTTGTTATGAATGCTGAGATACAGTCACGAAATTAGCCATATCATGAAGAAATACGTAAATTAAAAAAAATTCTAACCAAATAACTATCACTATTCGGATTAAACTTATCGATAATTAAACCTCATTTTTGAATAAAAATATGCCAAGAGCAAATATACTAAAAAATTAACGGTCGTGACTGAGATCTCTTCTAGCCTTACCGTAAGTAAGATTAGATTAATTAATTATACGTTAATTAAAAAAAAAATATATACCCTTATTATGATAGTTGGAGCTCGGCTCTTTGCATGTTGACAATTTAATACCCGCACTCGGCGCCCGCACCAAAACTGCATTCCAATTTTTTCTGGAATAATTGCTTCATTATATTTAAATAAGAGAGGACAAAGGCAGATTCAGATCAAAACACTTAGTTATCAATATCATTAAGTGCTTGATTCTCAAAAATACTCGAAACTATTCCATAATACATCATTAAATTGAGGCCATCATTTTTTTTATTTTTTTTATTTTTATTGTTGATACATTTTTTTTACAATATTTCATATTTCAATTTAGTAATGTTGGCCTCACTGGGTTGTTTACCCGTGCTGAGGCCCCCATTTTATAATTTAAGAATTTATACAATTAAAAGAAAATAAAAGAAAAACAACATTAAAATAAAGATAAATTTAAAATAAAAAATAAAGATTAAAAATTAAAATATAATTATAACACTAAAAGAAAAATATCAAAAGAGAATGTAAATCGGCATTTATAATGATATATGTGTTTGTGCGTGTTGCGTGTTTTGTATATTTTTTTGTGTTGCGTGTATATGTTTTATTCTTTTATGTTATAGTATTTTGGTAATATTGTCTTTTTGTTCTTTAATCCATTTTTTTATTTTGTGTTTGAATTTATTTTTATTCTCCTCAATTTTTGTTTCAAGTGGAAGACTGTTGAATGCTTTAATAGCGTGGTATTTATGGTGTCTTTGTCCAAAGGTAGTGTTTACCGTCGGAGTTTTTATGTTTTCTTTGTACGCTTGTCTGACCGGTCTATTAGTGATATTTTGTGTTTGTTGGAGTTTGTTTTTTTGGTCGAAAATGTAGTTTAGTAGTGTTTTAACATATAATTGGCGTATATCAAGTACGTCACAGCTTTTAAATATTTGGTCTGTGTCGGTTAGTTTATGTTTTTTGAGTATTACCTTTAATATCGTTTTCTGTGCGATTTCTATTTGAGCGATAGCTGCGTTTGTTGCTCCTCCCCAAGCAATTATTCCATATTCTATTATTGATTGGCATAGTGCATAATATATTGTTTTATTTTATATATGTTTCTTATGTTTAGGAAAATGTGTATTGTTCTGAGGAGTCTATTTGTGATTTGTTTGATGTGATGTGTCCATCTAAGATTATGGTCAATTAGGATTCCTAGATACTTTATTTGTTCTGTTTTTTCTAGAGGGGGGCAATCAGATATGAAGTTTACTTAATGTTACAAACAAAGTTAATATTTTAAAGTTTTATGAGTATTTTAAAACAAGTTTTTGCACGCCACTGCCCCCTGATTTGTTTTTACCACCTTCCCCACTGCTGGGTTCATGGGTTAAGGGCGAGGGAGGCAGGTTCAGGAAATGGATGCACCTCCCACCTCCTCTCGCCACCAATACCACCCCATTAGCACACATACGCTCATATACACCCACTTGTAAAGTGTGTAAAGGCTACATCCCTCGGAACCGGGAAACTATCAAATATTCCTTTTGAATGTCATGAAATATACATTAAGCCAACATGTTGTTTTTTTCTGATTGGGTTTTATACATTTGATGAAAGGAACTTCATATCGCTCGTCATTTTTTTGCTTCGATAAATTTTGATCTCATTGATGGAATTCCTAACTGTAAAAACTGTTTGCAAGCAATTATTGTAGAAGTTGTGTGAAAATGGTCTTCAGCAAGGTGCCCAGCAATATGTTAAAGACAAAGTTGTTAGATGTAAATAACGAGTGTTGTTGTTAAGCCCTATTAGGTTTGTTATAAACCTTGAAATCGACGTTAAAATCTCTAAACCGACGCGATATTATTGCATACAAACTTGCACGGAACGTGCGAACCTTCAATCTCATGGCTCCGAAGTAAAACATGCGTGAACTCATAAGTGAGTACACCACTAGGCTGGTTTAAATTTCAGATTTTCTTTGTATTTTCCATGTTCAAAATAAACTCAAAAAATCTACTGTTTGACTTCCAATTTGACGTTCCATAATACATTTAATGTATGTTTATGTCATATTTTATCCCGGGAGTTCAGAATATGTTGCGATAAATAAAGCTAACACGGCTGAACACGGAAAAGCTCTTAAAGGGAATCTCTTGACTAGCGAAGCTGTACGATCCAAACTGAAGCGTGTTTTACTTCCCTTGAAAAAAAACATAAGTCACTGAATACTTCGGTAATAGTATGAAAAGCTTTTGGCAGGAGAAAATCCATTCTTGACTGTATGATATCCTGGTAGTTGTACAGAGAAAATCAACTAACTAACGATCTCCGCAAAGAGGATGAACTGCCACATAACTCTCTCTTGACACAAACTCTTGCATATATACATTTTTACGATACAGTTAATTTTTACCCTACGCACATGTTATAAACCGTCTGTCTATCTGTAAATCAACTGTCAGTGATGTGCTTTTAGCGTGTTTATGTTTTGTTCCTTCTATGATCTTTTTTAGAAATGACTACAACATTGTGGTTGCGTTCCAATTTACTTCGTTCACTTTCATCCTTTCCAGTTTTATTATCCGAAAAGTATTCTGATTGACTATAGGAGTATGCGACTTAACTATGACTGGGTTCTAACTGTTTTAATGTAAGTATCGGATTTTCAAGAAACAAAAATTAAAAAACAAAAACAAGCCTGAAATGATACTAACCATCTAACCCCATTCTACATTTTTCCGCGGCTGTGGACAGGCGCAGTTTCTCTGCGTATGCAGAGAGGATAGACGGCCACATATGTATGGTCTTGGCTCACACTGCGTGCTTACATCGTCTTGTATATAAGTCTGGTTGTTGGTACAGACTCTTTACACGACCCGAATCAGTATTTTATTTACTAGGTCGAGCAAAGGTCGAGTCATGTCTTTATTTATTTCAAACCAACATCGAGGCAATATCTATCGTATTTTTGCGACAGATCCAACACAGAATCACAATTGTATACTACCATTTGCCGTATACATAATTTGGGCAGTGATTATAAGGATGTTTTGTATATAGTTAACGCACCAATCACTTAATAACAATAATTAACAATCCATAAGTAGGACTTACAGTAGAATTCAACTTTCGGCAAGCAGAACAACAAATCTAATTAAATAAACTGTTTAGCTCTGCTTCGACTTATTTCATTTATTTATTGTACTATTCATAATCTACTATTTTTTCATCTTGCATTGTATAGTTTTTTTTTGTGATGTTGTGCTCCTTTAGATGTTGTAAACATGTTACCCAGCTAGGCGTGAATTTCAAAACCAATAAATAAATGTCTTCATCGGTCGTCCCCGACTTCTAACATTAACACTCACGTCATGTGTTTTCCTGACGCTCTTTTCTCCATCCATTCACTCTACATATTCACACCACCTAAGCGTCGCTTCCATAATCTTGTTCATTACAATTCGTTGTTTTTAAATTTCCCTTTTTAAGCTTTTTGTAGATAGATCTCTGCAATTGTAGGCCCTCGCAATCAGTATAAAATTTGCGTAAGTCGATTGTATTGTTTATGAACATTTTTCTCCGAATGATTCGATACTTTCGTTTGTAGATTTGTGCGACTTAATCTGATAACGTCTTCCCTTTTAAGACTGAGTTGATTAGATGACCCCCATCCCCTCCTCCCTTCCCCTAATGTGGATCATTAAACCGGGAGAAATGACGACAATTGCTTCAATTCGGTCTTACCGTTGATTTAAATGCGACTAGAACTGACGTGGCTGTAATAAATTTTACCAATCGAAATCAGGCAAGCTCACTGGTTTTGTGCTTATTATTATAACAAGGTGTTTTAAAAATGTCCGCGGGAGTCAAAACAATCTATTTAAAACTATTTGTATTTATTTATTAGTCTCAAGTTTAATATTGTTATTGTGTGCTTTTCTGCGTGATTCCTGGCTGCAGGGTGAAGATTTCCCAGATGATACACAATCTCGGGTAAGGGAGCATCAGAAGAAGAATTAAATTATGTACCTCGAGGCGAAGCTTAATGCCAAATCACTGTTTTCGATTAATCTTTACTTCGAATCCGTTTAAATTATGATTACCAAATATATGCAATATTTGGTTAATATGCTTTGCATAGATTGAAGCTTTTCCTATCGTGTCCCTTCAGTAGAATTAACTAAAATTAAATTTGGGAGGCGGGTTTGGGTCCGCCGCCCCGGGAACTATTTTTTGGATAACCAACACCTGCCATAGGTCACCCCAAGTAGTTCGCTTCTTTTGGTGATTTAGCAGGTGCGCCCGGGTTTATCGGATGAGGTGTGTTCGACGCCGGTTTGGGGAGACCCTTTGACCTCTCCCACTGGTATCTCGACCCATCGCCTTGCGCCGCAGCGGGAGGGATATTTATACGTTACTCCCTAGATTCCTACCCATCCCTCTTAAGTTAAACCTTCCTGAACTTCCTCTCCTTAAATATACCCTAAAAACAACATCCCCAAAGATGTTATAGGTCCTGAGGGAAATTATTTTCCTCAGGGTCTCCTGTTTGGGGTTAATATTTAAAAAAAAGCAAAGTAGTTAATTATTTCATTTGAATTGATTAATTTTTTCGTTAGAAACAACATTAAAAACATTCAATTATGGCTAAAATTATCTGTGACAGTTTCCTTTGATAATTTTTTTCCTTATAAAATTATAACGAAATGAAAAAATAAATAAAAAACACGTTTTTGCTTGAAATCGAGCGTTTCTAGACTCCGATTAAGCGAAGACTCCGTCAAGCGATTTTTATGTCTATTACGTATGTTTGTGGCGATACTTACTAAGAATACATTTTTGGCTTGTGGTTTCCTTTTAATAAATGCATACGAGGTCTGGGCCTCCATCTGTCACCAAATGATACGTCCTCATCCCCTTATCTATCTCAGTTTCTATCACACTCAGACATATAATATAAACTAAAAAATAATAATAAATAATACATAAATATTCTGAAAAAAAACATATCCGAATACTCCACTGCCCAACATAAATACACAACCAGGGCAAAAAGCGAAAATATCCTGATTACTCCCAGTTTGAACACATCCTTTGGACAGAGAAATAATAAATTCCATGCTATAAAATTGTTCAATGCTCTACCAAATGAAACCAAAAAAATAAACGAAATGAGTATATTTAAAACAAAAGTCAAAACATGGCTTAGAGATCAAAGTAATAATCAACTTACAAACATTATGAAGACAATTCAAAACTAAATACAAAAATTTAAGAAAAACTACAGGCCGCCTCAGAACAGGAAACCCTAGTGAGGAGGACTGTGAAAAAAATACAAAAAATATACTTATATTATACTTTAAACCTACATAATGTACAAATTTTGCTATTGATATTAATAAAAAAAAAAAATAAAAATAAAAATAAAAACACATTTATAAAGAAAACACCAAGCTTTCTCTCTGCCTTTAAAAGTTTACAATAGACGCTCCCATATTATCAAAAATAATTCTATAAAACAGGAAACTACCAACAGGGTCACCAAAATTTTATAAAACAATACAGTGACGATAACCTTGATAGTACTGTTATTTCGCGGAAAGTGGTAAATACTGTTTACAAAAAAACCTCAATAAACAATTTAATTTTCGTACTTTTAATTGCATAATATTTTAAGTTGCAATGTCAGATGTTTCATTAAAGTAAATATCGGATCGTACCGTCTTGTAATTGATATGTTTTATCGTTATATTATGTCATTGCCTTTTTAATTTTTTTACCCTTATGTTGTTGATTATTTCAAGAAAAAATATAAGAATTGTAATAAATTGTTTGGTATGGGTTTCAGTCCCCAACGTACATTTTTCTCTTATATGTATAAATTATACCGCTCGTTCTATTGTTTGTGTTTCAAACCACTATACTACCTAATACATTACGACCCCCGATCGGGCCTAGTTATCATTATTATCGAGGAGGGCTAATATGACGTTATCTATATCGCTGGTCCCTAATGATGTGAGCCACGGACAACGCCGATATTGATTTCGTCTATATATATATAGACGACACAAGCGTAAAATGCCAAAATACCGTAATGCCACAATGCCGCTTTATTCCCTTTCCGATATTGTTTTAACATTCGAGGATTATTGCATCAAATTGTGTTTTTATTATTGAACGTTGGCTAGCGATTTCATTTAATGGGTGTATTACTTTGTGGGAGTAATTGAGGAAACTGAAAGCAATTATTTGTAAAAATGTAGAATTTTTGATGAACCTAATTTGAATGAGTTTTTTTTAACTATGCAGACGCTTAGATAAAATAAATGTTCAATTAAATTCAAATTCTTCATTCCTATCTGGTTTTAAAGTAAATGTAGAATCATGGTTGCTATAGTATTCCCATCGGGGGGAGGGTTTCGACCCTAAGGAGGGGAGGGGGTTAGACCCCCCGGGGGGAACATGGGAGATTTGAAGGGGAAGGGGGGGGGGATTTTTTCTAAGGTTTTTTGAACCTCTACTTACCACAACTATTTTCATCCCATTGATAAAAGAGATGATGCAAATAATATTGTTTAGGTTTTCCAGGAATGTAATCGACGAGTAATATTTTTTCCCTACGCCATGCTGAACCTCCCACTCCCTTTACCCTTATATACGCCCTTGGCCTCTTGGACTCTTACTTCCACACATCCTAGAATCTTCAATGGTAATTTAAAATATCAAAATAGAAAATGTGAATGGAAATAAGTGCAAGCAACTAATAGATTTTAAACAAAAATAAAGGCTTGATTTTATGGTATCCTTTCATCCCTAGCTGATGCCATGTAATTTTTTAGAGTCGTGCATTGCCTGGCTGTATTACTATGTTCAATGGTGGTTAAAAATGTTAGAAGTGTAAATGTGAAGGGAAATAAGTCCATCCTCCCTGCCTACACCTGCGGTTAGTGGCGTAGTGGTTAATTAGTTCTTAACCAAAAATAAACTTACAATCGTGCTAAGAATTAATACGCTATTAAATTCATGTTTTGACCTACTATTTATACCGGATATCTTTTTCTATGTACTGTAAAAAGAACCATTAACTCGTAAGCAGGTTTCATTTCCGAAGACAGAATAGTGATAACTTCGAGTTTCCTGTACACTTTCAGATTCATTTATTGACAAATCACAGGACGATCACAACGCCTGCCGCGATCCTCGCAACTTGGTTTGTTCCCCTATCCTTCATTGGCTGGTCTATTCAATTTTAATAGACAGCCAATGTAATTAATTTGAATGTCTATGATTTTTTTGATCCAAATAGGCAAGAGGCGTTCATAATCACATCATCGTTATGTGTTAACCTCTTTTCATTCCGTCATTCCAACGTTTAAAAAAAACGTCCTTGTGATTGTATTACCTTCATCCGCAATTCGCGTGCTTTTAATTCTCACCTTGTGGGCTTACATTTTGCAAGCACATTAATAAAGTTACTGAGAACGTTAATGCCTTTCATTTATAACGAGTCTCTGAAATCAGAAACTCAAATGCAAAGGTGTACTTTAACAGACGCCCTATAACTGTAATACCTATTTATAACTATTCATAATTATACCGTTACGTTGTGGCGAGGTTCAAGTTGGCGTGATAAGTAGGTCCTTAACTAATTGACTATTTAGATCTGGTCACCAAAAACGGCTAAAGCCATCTCAAGCAACGTTTCAATCCTAAATGGTAGTCTTACACCAGGGCGATACTTCTTCTTTCGTATGGTGGGGGGTTCAGAGGGGGACATCTAGGTCTGCGAGACATTCTAGGGCCTCAAGGTCGCCATGTGAACCTCATCAATCCCGCCGGGGAATGAATGGAGCGGACATTCGTTGACCACATGTTCGGTGGTCTGCACCGCACCACATTCACACATCGCCGACTCTTTAAGGCCCCATCTGTGCATGATGTGTGCACAGCACCTTAACCTATTGATGGCGGACCAGGTTTTGCGAGGCAATGAGAACCAAGCAGTGTGTCAACTGCCACAAGCAACGGTTGTGTCCGCTGCCCTGTTCGAGATGCAACCCGCACGTTATTGTTACCGCGCGTGTAGGTAGTGCAGTAAGCAAAGCGGATATCAAATTAAGTGGGCCTCCAACTATGCTGCTATTTAAGGAGCCAAATACCAATAGGTCTCCCGGCCAAAGGGAATCGATAAATATCGGGGCGATACTGAGGCGATCTTACACCAGAGCGATGGAACGTGCCGCAAATATACTACATATTATTTTAAATTAATAAATTGTGAAACAAAACAAATAAATCAAATAAAATTTACTCACTACTCTGGGATTTGAACCCGCGGCCTCTAGATTGTTACTCGTTAACCCTCCCCTTCGACCATGAAGGCGGTGTTGACTTTAAAAATGACTGGAATAACCTAGAGCAATTTTACAAAGATGCATTGTTACCGCAATTCTAAAGCGGTTTATTACCTGCGTCCAGCTTATTGTCTGCTGGTCACTCCACCGGAAAGTGTACAGTGGTTAAAAATCTACCTTTTTTAAATGAGTATCATTATAACGTCAGTATAATGAAGTTTTTTGCATTTCTTATACCTAAGAAAGTCAAGTAACGCTTATAACCCCCCGCTAGGGTCTTTTAAGGGGACGGTATCAAATCTCGACTTCAGTACAGTTAGGTATTATTGCTACTTGTAAATGAATCGGTCGGCCGCTAGAACACCTGCGTCTTTTGAGTAGATAGGGGGATGATTGACACGGTTTTGATAAAATACGAAATAAAAATACACGTGCTTTATAAAATTTATATTTATTTACTAAATAATGGATACAACTTGACAGAATAAAAATCATACTAGCAAAATAATGGATATACAGTCACATCTTTTACGCCCTGGACCTTTTTTGACGTCTCAGTTTTTTACTCAAAGTCACATAGAATCTAATCGTGTTTTGACTTGGAAAAGATTTTTGGTTCATAAATTTGATTGTATGGTTTGTGTAATGACAATAACTGTTTTTTTTTAATATAATATTACCAGAAAGCAATGGGTGTGAAAAAAGGGAAAACGTAAAATTAAGTTACGACAAATATTTTTTGATTATATATTTAGTGCGATAGAAATGGAAAAAAGTTTATTTGTAAATCATGAATGTAATTTGAAAATTTATTTCAATGTTTTTTTCGTACTCGGGAAAGAATATATTTTACAATTTTAACTTAGATATACAAAAAAGTAGAATGAAGTACATAAACTAAGAAAAAAACACAGTCTAAGATAGATATAAAGAAGTTGATAAAATTTGATATAAAATTATCTAAATGTCTTGGTTAAAAATACTTTTTTCATGTTTTTAGCATAATATCCTCGAAAAGTGCCAAAACTTTGGCTTTCTTTGTGGTTAAGGCTATTAAAAAAGTTTTTTGTACATTTTATAAAATACACTATAATTCTTACTATGCATGTTACCGGTAATATATTATTTTATATTTATTTTCTCTCTCTCTCATATAATAATATTTATATATGTATATACATATTTTTTAATAATTTATTTATAATACTACTACCCGGAATTAGCCATCAACGAAATTCAGTGCATTTATCAATGGATCTGATAGACATTGTTCCCAATCTTAGCGACAGTTTGAAAGGAATCGGTAGAATCGTTGAAAGCACCTTCACACTAGTCTCGCAAAGTCCATCTCCAAACTCCGTAATCCAGATTTTGCACCAAATCGGCAGAAAACTCAAGAAATTCAAGCTGGATGCTGAAGTTATGACGTTAGATCCGAGTTCAATGCACATCCAAACTCCTTAATCCCGATTTTGAACCAAATCAGTAGAAAACTCGAGAAATTCAAAATGGATGCCAACATTATGTTTTTTGACGTTAGATCCGAGTTCAATGCACATCCAAACTCCCTAATCCCGATTTTGAACTAAATCGGCAGAGAACTGCAGAAATCCAAGATGGATGCTGAAATTATGCATTTTGACATTAGATCCGAGTTCAGTGCACATCCAAACTCCCTAATCCCGATTTTGAACTAAATCGGTAGAGAACTGGAGAAATTGATTGATGCCGAAATAATGCATTTTGAAATTAGATCCGAGTTCAAGCCACCACCTACTCCGTTTTACCGACTTCGATAGAAGTCGGTAAAAATTTGTAGAAAACGTGTCCATCGGAATGATGTATTTTGACAAACCTTATTCTTCTTTTCCTCCAGTGGAGCGGTCTCTTTCGGCGCTGTACGCGCGAGTCCCTTTATTATTTCCCATTTATGTGCCCCTTTATTATTTACGTATTGGTACCTGAAAAAGGTAAAAAAAAGTTGAGACCGTAAAACAAGTTTCAAATTATATATTACAAAATAAATAATATTTAATTTCCACTTACCCCTTGGCTATAGCACCAATCTCCTCTGGATTCCTATTAGAAATTTGAAAGTTGGCCGAGGACTGGAGAATAAACAAAACAAGCGTGCTCTCACTTCCGAATTCACCTCGAGACTGACAGTGACTAGCGGTGTTCGGTCAAGCCATGGACAATGATTTCATCCATAGGATTTTGTATGACGGAAAATAATTGAAATATTCGGGAAGTTTAATTGAATCACAACAAAAATCCATATATCTTAAAGTGTTTTTTATTTATTTAAAATGACCTGTATCATATTTACTTTGAGATGACCGATGGATTTTAAAAAAAAATCTCTCTGATAGGAGCTATTCTGCTTCCAGCGAAGGCATTTTTGAAGTTTTACGTAAAGTTGCAATGTGTATTTCATATAGAATAAAAAAGTTTACGATAAAAAAAGTTCATTCACTGGTAACATAAGACATTTTTCTAACTACCCCTATAGAATTTTTAGATAAATTATTAGTGGTATTCCTTTTACTAGGTAAATACAAAGTGATGTTTAGCGCTATTTATGATACTTCCCCCTTAATGGGATAGGGTGAAAACTGCCGAGGGTTTGTAAAATGTTTTTCCATTCACGAGTAATGCCTCCGTTTCAGCACATCGCCATACTCGCACAGCTATTATATTTTGAATAATAATGGTGCATTTTGTAACAGTTAACGTATTCATAGCTGTTTCAGTTAATAATAATAATAATTGGATAATTTGTATAGCGCCGTTTTTGTGAAAAATCACCTCAAGGGCGCTGTACAATTTATTTCCTAGGATCTACATTTGTTATTTAGACCAACTGTGCCAGCACGAGGTTCGTCATCCGTTCAGGCATGTTACCACAATACATAAAAAAATTGATTAATTCGCCAAAATAAAGAAGCTCGATATTACCGCAATAATACCGCCGCTCCGAAAACCATTCATTACATAATTCACCCCAAGTGGTACGCTACGTTTGATAACTTGGCAGGGTTCCCCGGGTTCATGGAGTGAGGACTGTCTAGGTTCCAGCGGTTGCGTCTGCCCACCTACTGTGTGGTTGGGAGTGGGACTGGTTAAGGTAGATATTTTTACCTTTCCAGCAAGATTCTCTAGATTTTGCACCGCAGTGGAATATTAAACTTAACATAAACAAAAAAAGGCTGATTTTATCTTTTCGTCAAAATAGCACACTGTTTCCACGTGTACGGTAGGATTCCCGACGACCCACTCCCCGCGCACTTCTGCATTGAAAACGAGTTATAGTGCTCGTTACTTCGTTAGTGAGTGGATCTTTCAACCCTTCCTTTTTTACAACTTTAAGCCCCGCTCTACCCTACGTCTGAATTACAAGTTTAACTAGGTGCTTATATCTAAATGGAATAAATGCTGTCGAAAAACAAATACAGCTGGATAATGTCATGGTACAGCACAGCCTACATAAAATTCAAGGGAGCATTTATATCTTAAGTTCCTGTACGTGCGACGGATTCACACAGTGATGACTTTTGCTGCGAAGGGACTCGAACCGTGCTCATTATCCTTTCATTCCACCCCCTTTACCGCGCTGGGTGGGTGGGGCCCTAGCTTGAATGGGAGCAAGGACGCCGAGAGGGTGGCTTATTTACCGGAGTATTGCGCCGGAGCCTATTTTCAGAAATACATTAACGTTTCGCGGCGCCTGCTGAACTCGGAAAGAATACGGACGAAATGATAATTATCATTTCTGCACGCTTTCTGTTTTCGGGACTTGCTTATTTGGATGTTTTGGCAATGTTACATAATCTTTCTGCTGGATATTTCTTATTTTGATCACTTTATAAGTTTTTTTCACTGAAAATAGGAATTACTTCCTTAATTTTTTGGTGCATGTACCTACCTAACTATTCCCAATTTAATGGTATAATCCCTTGACACGCGTTGACAGGTCTAATCAAACAGGCCATTCCATGTTGATTTAATTACATTTTAAACGCGGGTGGCTCTCAGATTCCACAGTTTTAGGGATGCTGTGGGAAGGTTCTAATATTTTTAAGGATAGGAGTGCTGTAGAGTAGTTTGACAGCTGTGCACGAATATTGGTTACGCTTTTAGCGTGTCTCGCGCCTTCTCAGTTCTTCGAAGGACACCTTTCACTGTAATACTAGTAGAATATGTATGGCTTTCCTATATTGTAGAGTTTGCAATATATCCCTTGAGCTATGAATATTAGACGGATTTATCCAAATATTTTTGATTGTTGTATATAAATATATATATTTTTTTTAAACTTTTAACCGATTTTATGTCCGGGTTAAATCTTCCCCACAGGAAAAACTAAACCCTTCCACACACTTTTCCACAAATGATCATCTAGTCAATCGACATTATGCAAGTGCATTATATAAGTAAAATAAATACAAAACAAGAACAAAACAGAACAAAATGAATACAAGAACAACAGGTCAACTCACCAGAGATCAAATGGGAAAATAATTCACCGACTCCAGATATTTTCATATCAGAGGGTTCGGCTCGGCAGAACTCCTAACAGGGCCTATAAATCCTACTGATCCCTCAACATAAATATTTAAAAAAATCTTTCGTTATCCTACATGTATTCAAAATGACCGACTTTTGCATCTTTATATATAAATTTTTTGATAGATCTAATATGAATAATTATTAAGTGATTATTTAAGTAATAGATTAATTAATTATATATAAAATCGTATTTTCATTGGGTTTTTACATATCTAGAGATGTGAATACTACTCTTCCATAGAAGCGTTAGGTTGTGTTTGGAAGAGGAGTACACAGTACAAGGCCTCAGCACGGGCAAGCCACACTGTGAGGCCAACATTACTGGAAAATTTTGAAATGTAAAAAATATTGGACCAAATAAAAAAAATAAAAAAATATTGTAGTTATTTATAAGTAATTAATAATATGATTGTCCTTAAAAAAAATCACAGTTGTCGATGTTTGGATTCTGTCATTAATCCGGTAATCGATTGAAGAAAGCTCTTTCATTTTCATTTCATTTCAAGATATTTTCAGGTATAATTTTCATTCATTGTCATTCACCCACTGCGGTACGAAGGCTTCCTCACGCTGTTTCGACCTTTATCTGTTCCATGCTTTGAGCTGCTATGTATTTCCGCTAAACTTGCTTATCTGGCGTGCCTTAGGACAGACTTGAGCTTTTTTATGTCCCATTGGGCGCTACCAAAGATATTAGAAGAACGAGATATGCTATGTTGGCCGCCGGACCGTAGGCGAAGTACTACCTAATTAGGGTACTTTGAATACTATCGGGACGTGTAGCGTAAGCGAAGGTGTGCAGTAGTATTAGTGAACAAAACCGGCGACACTGGGCAAAACTTTTCCACGCAGTATGAACTGCTCATAGCACATCTCGTTCTTCTAATATCTTTGGGCGCTACCGAGTGACAACATTTGTCCATCAATTATTGTCCATCCTCGGAGCGATACATTATTTTTTTTTTGCATTGTAGTAAAAATTTACTGAAAAGAAAAGGATACTTAATGAAGTGAACTTAATGATGCAGTTAAGATGAAAACAACAAAACGAAAACCTGTTTTACTGGTTATGTAATTGAAATGCTGTAAAATCAAAAATTATTATATGTAGAACATTCCGTACAAATTAGAATGGAAACAAATAATGTTTCATTTAGCCCAATAGATCATCGTTCTATCTTGATTACACTCGCCTGATATCTTGAAACTCCATCCAATTTGAATTTCGTAATGTGTTATTAATTTTAGGGTCCTTTTAAATTAAACACTGTTATTTGAGAGAAAATCTGAATCACTTTATTCACACCATGAATAGACACTTGTTACAGGGTTTTAAGACACAAGATACAGGCCGTTTCCTGAGGTTCTTTAAAAAAGGTAAAACCTTTGATTGTTCTGGAGCAAGAGAGCGTCTTTGAACCTAGTCTTTAATATAAAAAGGTCTGTCAAATTCAACCGGCAGGAATATAGGGCACTGTTCTTACCGACGCGATTTAACAGCAAGTAACTAGCAGAGGCGAGAACCTTTCATAATTAATATGACCTAAACTTTACAGGTGGCACTAATGGAAATAATTAATCCAATACACTGCGATCAAAATAATATATAATGACTGTTTTGTATTGAAAATTTAAGTCTCCATTGTGGAAATATTATCACGAAACGTGTTATTTTTTATTCTGTATATTAAATAGATATACGAGTATTACAATGATACGCATTTGTTTAAAAGTTATTTGACATCAGATAGATTTTTTTATTAGACTAATTAATCATTAATTTGCTATTATAATTCAATAAAGCGCCTTTAGCGTCATGTTTCACTAAACAGCGCTCTACTAATTAACCAATTATGATTTTTAAATCAGTTTCTAAAGCTACCTTAAAATATTAATGGAGCAAGCTGTGTTCGTGCTAAATCATTATTAATACTAATTCATGTTTATTTAAGCATAAAAATATTCATCTATATTCAATTTATTTACAGTATTTATATAAAGGTATCTTCAGGTATTTAGTTAGGTTGGTTTCTAAGATTAGAAAATGACACAATGAAAAGTCGTTGCAATATTATTGTATATCGTTTTATTTATGCAATACTTTATCCTCACTGTTGCGTACCGAATCGATTGGTATTCGACGAATGGACTGTAATTTTTAACGAAACAATAAGAATGAACAGTCGTGTTTATCACAAGGAAAAATAGGAGTGAGAAGGAGGTCTTTACCTTGTGAATGTTGTTGCTTGATGTTGGTCTTGAATGTTCTGTGGGCACTATAGTTTATAGATGTACATCTAATATTGTTTCACCTCGCGAACGGTTTTTGTATCACGAATATTTATTGTTTCACAACATGAACGGTTTTTTGATCACTCTCGAAAATATACAATATTTATTTAATGTATGATGATTAGGGCTGATAAATTATACTGTTTTTCGACAATTATAACGAGTGGGCAACAAATATTCAACGATATGCAAAAACGATAATAACATCAATTAAAACAAAAGACAATTGCTTTTGGCCTTCTATTTTTCAAATCTTCTTGCTTCTTTTTTCGAAGGTAAGACCTTTAGGAAATGCAACAAAAATAAAGGGGAGAGCAATTTAGATAGGAGCCGGATTGTTGGAATAACCATTAAAGTGTTTCAATATTAAACACTCACAATATGTTTGCTTCTGACTTTGGTGGTTTGCTTCCGTTATTTTGATATGCAGCATTAAAACTACTTAGATGATTTTTACTTTCAGCTCATATTAGGTTAGTTTATTTAATGTAACGCGCACTTGAGGTGAATCACAACAAATTAGCCGTATTAGGAAAACATTGTTTTTCTTTTTGATGCCTTAACGGCACACTGAACCGGGGCCAGTGATATTATATCTCAAATTTGATGAAGTTGTTAGATTGAAAGACTTGCGGAGAAGACGATGGTAGAGAAGTAGGTACCGGGTTATTCAAATATAGTCATAAAATACAGATAACCATTTGTCGTCTTCAGCTTGTCTCTTTCAACCCATCGTCTTGCATAGTAGTAAGAGAGGGATGGATTCATACGTCCGACACCCTTGGACACACTGACCTCTAGATTCCTTCTTACTCCTAAATTCTAAAAACTCACTTTTTCAGACACTCATTTCCATAAATCCGTCATTCTATCCAAATATTTCTTTTTTTTCATTTTTTTATACTGTAATTGTTACATTATCTAGCGATTCCGTTCATTCAATTTTTCTATTGACTTGCCTACCAATAGACAATGGACAATATCAGCGGGAACATAACAAGTCAATCGGTTTAATTGTTGGCAGATGAATCATCTAAATGCGTTTAAGATTGACGATTGATTTTATTCATTAATTTCATTCATTTAACATATATATCCAGCTAACAATAAAAACACCCTAATATAATGGAACTTCCTTCTTCTTCTGGCGTTAGTAAGATTAGATTGTTAATATTAATTTTAGTTTTAAGTTTCTAAATATGTAAATACTCGTATATATGTCGTTAAGATAGTAGTTATAGGCCTTAGTCGTAAGTCACTAGATATAAGTCTTAGAGATAAGTCAGTAGTTCTAGTATTAACTATTTAAGAAATATATTTGTACAGCGCCCTTGAGGTGATTTCTCACGAAAACGGCGCTATATAAATTAGCCTAATATTATTATTATTATTACTCCTCATACCTTGTTACTTCCCAGAACTTCCTCTTCTTCCTTTCATTAAATTGGACCTCCACATCTCCAAAGGTGATATAGGATCTAAGGAATATAATTTCCACAAGGCTTTTCTGTGGGGTTAATGTAAAAAAAAAGATAAATCCATTTCAAGCACCATTTCAATTTTGTATAGTAGTTCCTTACCAGGGTATTTCTGCGAGTATCCACCACCCTTGTTGACCATAAGGGTTGTTTTGTGAATGGGTATTTAAGAACCTTCCAAAAGAGACGTGAGCCCATTAAATTTCATACAAACACTAACTAGCTGGAACGAAATAGGGGATGAAATATTTATCGCGATTCGCATCCCCTAAAACCTTTTGCAATGACCCAGTTTCGGAAATAAAGCCTACCCGATGTCTCCCTCAAAGAATTTCTCCAATAACACAATTATGATTTCTCTGGAAAAAGACTGAATGTTTTTCGCTTTGGAGATAAATATTTTTGAAATGTATTTGATTTTGGTGCAAAATTTTGAGCGTTATATATAAATATGGGAGGAGTTTTTTTTATGTGTGGGTTTGCTATTCTATTAATTTAACCAAATATCCAATATTTTGTTATTAGAGAAAAAATAACCCCTCAAAGCTCTGGTATATTGAAAAAACATTATTATTTAAACATTGCAGATGTCCTTTTGGTCTTACGTTGACGTTCCAGGAAAAAATTTAGAAGCCCTCGAAATTAAAAAAAATCATGATAATAATTTCAACATAATTAATAATCAAATAAATTTAACTGACAATCCATATTTAATTTATTCCATTAGTCTCCGCTGAAACTTTCCTGCCCCCCAGCTACCTGTCATAAATAAGTTGTCCCCTCTTTTCTATGTGTTCTCTTTCTATTTGGTATATCTATAACTCACTGTTTTATTTACTTATATATAGGTGCCTGTATCTAATTTTCTTTAGTTAATAATAAGCCCTGACGAAGCTTGGGAAAAGCAAAACCCGGTTGACGACCTTAATTCAAAAAATAGAAGTGGGGTATTACAAATTTGTGTTTTTATTTTATTTAATATATAATGACACACCACAAAGTATTTGCATTATTCGAAAAAATAAATTTTCTTATATGGAAAAATATTTTTGTATCGCAAAACAAATATTGGAATTTCGAAAAGTTATTTATCTCTAAGTTAATCAGATATTGAGTAGGGCCATGTCAAAAGCCAGAATAAAAGAAAATTACCAAGACCGAGTTGATTTACCCTTGCGAGGAAGCGGCGTTGGTTAGTTAGTTGCTTCTATCATCATATTAAATCACCTCCCAAAGTTGCGCACTTTACCCCCGGACATCCTGTAGAGTCGAAGAGATGCGTGCAACATAGCGCGGCATTCCTACGTGACGCGGGACATGTTGTCTTTGCTCGCTCAGTGTCAGTAACCACTATATACATAGATGGGAATCGAGATCGTGCTACAACTTATCTTCGGGCCACTTCTCTGCCGCAACTGACTAGTGTGTACAAGCGAAATGGCCCACGGTATTGTTCCAACCACGGTCCACGGTATCACCGTTATATGTGCCGCGGCTTTTCTTCCAGTTAATCCTAGGATGCTTGAACCGTTCTTCCGTGAATATCTTCGTCATAGTATGAATACCTTAACTTTGGTACCTGCTCCCAGCTTTCATTTTTCGTAAGTAATCAGTTTCCCTCTAGCGAAAGAACAGTAATTAGTCATTACTCATTCAAAGGTTCAGAAAGAAACTTTTATTTTACCAACACCACAACGAGGTAAAAATTCAACTGTTTTCAAAGAAGGTACGAGTTTTACTTACAAGCCCATTTCGGCCCATTCCACAATCTACCGGTTCATGTTTCCGAAATCACTTAAAGCGTACCATCTTACTTTCCCACCCCTCGTCTGCCTGGGAGTTTGATGATCTCGTTACGTCGTGCTATGTAATGAATACTTTTTCTTGAAATTAAGCCTTTTTAAGAATGCTCCAATTAATTGAAACCTCTTTTTAGTGTTTCACGGAGAAATCGCTTTGATTCTAGACAACGTTATTACGTTCCTCTCTAAATGCTGCTAAAGCAAAGCATTTTTCCGTTGAATAATTGGCCCTTATTTTTTATTTATTACTATAATATGTTTTCCGTAATATAACCTTCCTAATGCAACTTAATCAAGCAACATACTGAAAGGTTAAATTTTATTTAGCTACTCAGCCCTCGGGCATATCAGAAGGTCGGCTCATAAGTATTTCGGCTTTGCAATAAATCCGAATAAAGGAAATGTATCCGAAAACTGTAAAATATTTTGGAATGGTGATGAAATACGTTTTCTTTTAATTATTAGAAATGCGCATATTTTTTAATATAAAAATTTGAATGCAAGCACAAAAAAATATCTACGTTTTTTGTAACTATAATTACCGATAGCGAAATGATATATGAAAACACACTTAATTTTTTAGACAAATGTATTACTAACATTAACATCACCTCACTATGTTTGTGGTTTCAAAATATATAGGCAGATAGAAAATAAAATACTTTTTTCAATATGTACAATCTAATATAACTTCCATCTTACTATATTTCTTCTCACTGTGCTTTAATTTGAATTAAATTCTACATAACTATTTTACAAATCAAACCAAAAATTGTGTGCTGTTGCTAATTAATTCTCTGCTTTCTATTCAACTCTGTGAGCCACTAAAATATCACGTAGATATTCCTTCCGTGTTCTGTGCTTTACTCCGCCGTTCCGCGCGTCGAACAGTCGCCGTCGTTTTTTGCCTCAAGTTGCCGGCGGCGTCGGATATAATGATAAAGCGTCGACGCTACTCAATGCACTATGGGCGTCCCGACGCCAATGTCCGATTTGCCTTCCTGGAATTTCGATTAATTTTTCAGCATATTTCTGCTGCGGCTTATTAAATAACGACCCACATTGGGTTGTTCAAGCTGACTTGAATACTTTATGCTCGTATTGTACGTCCGCATATCACGTATTCTGAGGGATAAGCGTTCATGGTAATTCGTGATGCTTCGTCAATTTAGGTTAAGATGTGGTCTTACTAACAGGATATCATGTGATTTACAATACGTAGGTAATATCCTTCTCGTAAGTTTATTTGACACAGGCAATATTCAGGGCTAACAAGCTCCTAAGTCTTTTTTACACACGTACACGAAGGTACACGAAGTGATTCGCTACGTTTGGTGGCAGGGTTGCCTGGATTAATTTGGTGAGGATTTTCTAGGTCTTTCTAGGTCCACCTACTGTGTGGCAGGCTGGATTTGGTTAGACGAGTTGGTCGAGGGAGATCTTTTTACCTTCCCCGCAGGACTCTCTAGACCCATCGCCTTGTGCCGCAGTGGGAGGGAGAAATTTACACGTCCTTCACTCCTGGACACACTGACCTTTTTCCTTCCCCTAGATCTAATTCCTTTCCTTAAAAAAACCGTCCACTCAGCATCCCCAAAGATGGCATGGGCCTCGAGGGAAATCATTTTCCTCAGGGCCTCCTGCATTGAGCTAATGTATAAAAAACTGCTCTAAACGTCTGTAGCTTGTGAGATTGTGGAATCCCCAATTGGGGTACATTATGAGCCTGAAGGTAGTGGGGGGAAAGAGATGGGGAAGAAGAGGTAGGTGAGGAAAAACCTAGATATTAAAATCTGGGCACCAAACAAGGCTAAAGCCATTTCAAGCAAAGTTTCAATTCTGAATGGTGGTCTTACACCAGGATGATACTGAGAGTATCTTCCAGTCAGGAACGTGCCCTAAATTTACTACACTTTTTTTTTAAATTATAGAAATTGTGAAGTGATCATTAATTGATTTTTTTAAAATTACTTGCGCTCGCCGGGATTTGAATCCGCGTCCTCCGGATTGCTAATCGAGAGCCTTACCTCTCGATCGCAGAGGTCGTCACAGTCTACTTGGAGTCGTACCATACTTTGTAAATATTTAAAAACCACGATAATTGGACTCTCATTGTTTCATTGTGAAGAACTACAGCCATTATTTCCTCTCCTTAACTTAGCATTTATAATTAAATAATAACTAAAATACAATCACCTCTCTAAAATTAGACACTCAATACCTCTAGCTCAGTTTCTTCTAGTGAGTTTTCATAACCCATTTATTAAGTACAAAGTAACAGTTATTCTCAGTTATAATTATAGTTATTATCAAGCAAAGAGTGGTGGTAGTAGTCAAAATTACATAATGTTTTTATGTTACGTAAATATAAGTAACACCAAAGATCAAATAACATGTACATTCTAATATTGATAAATCTGTGATGGTACAACTCAACCCTAATTTGACAAGAATTTGATGGATGATTTCATCCCCTGAAATCTGTCACTTACCACCCGCAGTAAATTTGATAAAACTACCCGCAAGATCTCAAATAAAGTCGCAATAGATTATTCTTTTTGAAGCCTGAAAGTTTTCCTCGCATGGGCTCAATCAAGTCCTAACTTAATAGACTGTGATATTTCTTTTCTGTTGATGTCTTTACTTTCACTTCGATATGAACACAGATGGTGACATTACTTGGAAACTTTCTCAAATTAGTTTTGGAAGAGACTTCTTTTTTCACGTTGAATAATATTACGTTTGCCATAATATTTCTGGGGTTTTTTTCGGGTTTATTTTTTCCGTTCGTGAATATTTGATGAGCGACCCGAGAACTTTTTAAGTCGTCCGATATTACTTCTTGTTTATACTCGGCTGATCCTCGCCTCGAAATAACGCCGTCGTTGAAATATAATTTATCTTTCATAAACGAAATAATTCCTTATCAATAGAGGCGATAAAGAGTGCTGGAGTAAACGATGCCGTTTGCTTTTTACGCTTCCTTTATGATTTTATTGTTACTTTGCAATAATTTTTTTTTCAGATATTTTTTGAGCTGTTTAAGGCTCGCCTCGCTATTCCTCGTGGCTCCCGTTATGCACCATCCCCTAGAAACTTTTACTACTTAACTTATTTTTTAAAATATTTATTCCGACTACAGGGTAGTTCTGATCCATGATATTGTTTTTATTATCCATAAACTTACTAAATAGTTCAATGAATTTTTTAAGAATATTGAACCTTTTTACGCATCGATCTAATTCATTGGCGATGGTAAAATTTTTTTCGGAACAATCTGGAAATAGTTTCAAAAAATCAAATGAGAAAGGAATATAAAAAAAAACTTTTTTGAAATGTCGCTTATGGTTCTCGAATATTTAAGATGTCAAAATACAAAAATGTTCCATCATTATCTATTAGGATTTTTTTTACATTAGCTCTCCTGCGTGGAAGAAAACAACTTCCGCCAGGGCAGATGTCATCCTTGGTGATGCTGTGTGGTGGGTATTTTTTAAGGAAAGGAAGGAGAAAGGTGTGAGGGGTGGGTAGGAATCTGGAGGTCAGTGCGTTAGGCGTGGCGGATGTATGAATCTATCCTTCCTACTGTGGTGCAATGGGACGAGAGAGTCCTGCTGGAACAAAATGTCTCCTTTAACCAGCCTCCCTGTTATGCCGGCAACGTCACAGACTAACCTCACCTCATAAACCCGGGCACCCCTGCTGAATCACCTAACGTAGCGAAGCACTTGGGGTGACCTATGGCAGAGGTGTTGGTTATCCAATAAATGGTTCCCAGAGCGGCGGTAACCATATCCGCTATACAAATTTAAAAGAGTTAAGTGATTCAATTTCATCCAATAAATCCTCTGCTGTCTCATTTTTAGATGCCATAATATATGAGTTTTGAGTTAAATGATTGATTATTCATCGACGTGTGTTTAAGTTTCAGTATGTATCACACGTTCTATTTTATGAAATCTTTTGGAAGAAATTGATTTAGGATGTGTTGAGGAGGAACGAAGAGCTAATAAAACAAATATTGTGAGCATAGGAAGCAATACGCGTGAATCGAATTCAAAGTAATTTACAATACCATGAAATGTATATTATCATTCACGAAAACATTTTATTCGTTCAGATCCGACTTCTTCTTTAGTTTTATTAAGCATTGTGTTTTGTTGACATTAATATGTCAACTTTGCCTAAACACTTCCTCGAGACCATGATCAAATTTGAATAAACCAACACGTTTAACATAAATTAACCCCTTGAAGCAGCTGATTTATTGCTCTTTGTTTTTCCTTCCTTGTACAATACGACCCTCGTAAATAAACACCGAGGGTAGTCTTCATACGACGGGATCTCGTTATTTATATTCTGACTCAAAATCATGACGGATTTCTCCTCTGTTCTTCTGCTGAGCCTGGTACGATTTTATTGCGTGCCTTTATCAGGCTCCCAACAACCCTCTTTTCTTCATGATTATGTTGAAAACACAAATTTTACTTTAATTATTTTATTACTTCCCTTGTTGATATTCTTCAAAAGGCATACGAGATATACCTCGCGAGCCAACATCGAGGCAATATCTATCATTTTATTGTGAAAACTTCAACACGTCATCACAATTGTATACTCCCATTTGCCTTATACACAAATTGGGTAGTGATTATAGTGATTATAAGGATGTTGTTGATATTTTTAACGTATTAAAAATATCAACAACAAAATATTCTACTAAAACAGGTCTTAGTAGAATTTGTATCGGAAAGTAACATACTGCCTAGCTCTGCTTCTACTTCATCTTCATCATCTTCATCTTCTCTGCTTCAATTTTTGTATTCAACTATGTACTCCAAATCTAGTATTTTTCCATCTTGCATTGTGGATTATTGTGTTTTTGTGATGCGATGCTCATTTCGATGTTCTTTGTGTTAAAAAAAATAATAAACGGGTTAAAGTGCAGCTGGACGTGAAGTTACAAATAAATAAATAAACAATATTTGTATTAGTGCATTAATTTAATAATGAGCTAATGAAGAATCGAAGTAACTCTAAAGTCATTGTGTTTGAAAGAGTATGAAAACAGTGTGCAATATAGTTGTTAATGATGAATATTTGTAGCATGTGAACGAGTTTGTGTATTTGGGATATAGGTATATTTACGAGGGTGGAAATGGCTGATCGAGATATTCATAGGAAGGTAAATGCAGGTTACTCCATGGAGGACTTAAAGCGGTTGGCGCTAACAAAAAAATATCCAAAGAAGCGAAGCTAGCAGTCCGCAATGGAGTGCAGGTACCTACCCTGGTATATGGCAGTGAGGCATGGAACTGGCAGAGGAAGGATGAAAGTAGAATGAATGCTGTAGAAATGAGATCCCTGAGGCGTATGTGTTGTATAACTGTTGTGTTCCCACAAACGTAGTGGAAGGAGATTTTAAATAATGGGTTTTATTATTGGTTATTTGTGTTAAATTAGGGATTTATTAATACTTCGCGTATTACAATGGTGACTCGATAGTCGACCTAATTAGGAGCTGGCTAAATGAGATCTGAAAACACCAAGTTTGTCTTGGAGCATTCTAACTGGCCCTGGCGACTACTGGCTACTAGCTGCCATCTTGCGGACTTCCAAGCAAGCTCTATGCACTGCCCTCTATCAGTGCATCTGTGAAGCTATTACTTTAACCATGTATGATCGTGTTATAAATGTGGAGATCCGCAAAGAATGCAAGGCTGATGTAAGCGGTCTGTCCTCTCTGCCACCTCTGCGGGGAAACGGTGTAAAGGTTAGTTAGCATATCTGAAGTACCGATTTTAAAATTTAACAGTTACTATAAAGTCAAATGCATTCTAGCCTTAACATTAAATTTATTAAAGGGACGATAGATGGCCTTAATAAACGGCGTGATCTTTAGATTGTTATTTAAACATCACGCCATTGTTAAATTTAATTTAGGAATTATATTAATCGATATTGACTCGAAATAAACTATTAATGTGCCCTTTACTAGGAAGAAGTCACCGAGAGTTCAGTTTTTTTTAAAACAGAGATTCTTCTAGTGTCGATTGAAAATACTCAAAAGGATGTAAAATTTATTGTGTTTTATCCTTTCTGTCTACCCTTGTAGATAAACAGATAATATTATTTTTAAGAAAAAATACCTTTGATCTGTCAATTGCGTTTCGGACACCAGTGCGCGTCCTTCTACTAAAACTCAAAGATTTTTTTAAAGCAATTTTAACTATTAATTTGTGTAAAGGAATTGCTCAAATAACAATGCCAGTATCTCTCGCGCTAAATATCAGTTCAGAAACGTTTTTTTATTTGATGTGTCCAGTTTCTCTGACGGCTTCGAAATAAATTATCTATGATTTCTCAGTCAACAGGATATTCAATTGAAAGTCAATATGAAATATTCGCTCCCACCTCCCCGTACTATTTAGAGGAACAATGAGTTAATTTGAGGTTCCAAATTCCTCACAACTTTCAGAGCATTTTAATGATCGTTTTCCTTGGTTGACTTTCTGATAAATCATTCTGTGCCACTTTAACTGTGAACTTGCGGGAAGCGAAATGCCAAATCAAAGCTTCTCTCGGCGTCCTTCACTTTTTGTCTTCGCTTCTTCCCACAATTCCGACGTAGGTACTACCTTCTCAGTATGCTTTCTTTAAAGGCTAGATCTTGTAAATGTAGAGAACCGGTACAAAATATTTTTAAAATTAATTTCTATTGTCTTACATACAGTTACATATTAAGTACCAGTGATAGTATTTTGCGACATAGGAGAACCTGTACCGAGGTGTATGCTGTAGATAAAGTATTATTATGCCGTCGTAAGTAAAAATACAGCCTGGTTCTATTACATAGACACAATGAGTTTGACACAATTTTAGTGAAAAGAAAAGTATACTACATGAATTGAACTTAAGGCGATGTAGTAATTCAAAATCATGTGTTTTTGGTTTGAAAATTTGGTCGCCTAGAAGTGTTTCATTTAATTAAATACTGCAAGTAGAATACATCTTGGCCTTTGAAATAATCAAGTATTTTTTAGATAAGTCTTTTTATAAGCCCAGAAAAAAATAATGTATAAGGCATATGAAAACTGCTTTAAAGTTCAAAATCTCCTACTTACGAACCGATTTTCGGTTACGATTTTATTGCATAATGTGGCAAATTAAGTAATTTATAATAAAATAAATATTTATGCCTGAACATCCACAAAATAAAATAAAAGGCACTTTTTGGCCATGTTTTTTTCTTGCAAAAATCAAAACAGGCGGATAGTGTTAAGCGGGAATTTAAACCTTATCGCCATCTACGTAAGGGGTGTTATTGATAGCAGCTCGATTTAAAAGATTACACTACGTAGTGCATCGCCTTAATGTTGCATTAAAGATGAAAAAAGAATAAAAGAAAACTAAAGTCGATGATTATTAGTTAATTATATGTAGGTATTTAAAATGTGAGTATTTAAAGCCATTACCTAATAATTATACAACAATAATGTATTTGAGTATATATTATCTAATTAAATAATTTACATACTAATTGAATTGGAAAGGAAGGACAGGAAGTTTAGGGAAGGAATAAGGTACGAGTCTAGGATCAGTGTGTCCGGGAGTGACGGACGAATTATATATCCCTCCTGTTGCGGCGTAAGGCGATGGGTCAAGAAAGACCAGTTGGAGAAGTCAAAGGGTCTCCCCAAGCCAGCCTCATCCGATCCGGCATGCCACCTAGCTGGTGAGCAGGCGTATCCTGAACACACCTCACCCGATGAACCCGGGCACCCCTACTAAATCAACAAACGGGGCGAACCACTTGCGACAATCTATGGCAGAGGTGTTGGTTATCCAATAAATGGTTCCAAGGGCGGTGGTACCTAAACCCGTCTCCCAAACTGAGTTGTCATTTCCCTAGTTTGGTTTCGGCTTTCATCTAGAAAGCTGTTGCTATTAATGATTTGTCGCAGTTATTCTTGCTGGGTATACCTTCTATTGCCAATAGCAATATATAGTGGTGTTCACGTTTAAAAAAATTCGAGTTAATATAAAAAGGGATTGAACTTATAATGAGGGAACTCCCTAAAATTTTATATTTATTTATATAAACATAATATCTTCCCTTAAATTTCTGAACCCTCAGTGAAAAATACCACGAACCGCCACCGCTTAAAAGCGTCTTACAAATCTGCCACGGGGAAAGAATTCATTCATTCATTCATGGGGAAGGAATATGTGGGTTATAGGAATAGGTACCCTGGGCTAGAAGGGATGGGAAGAAGTTAAGAATTTCCTAAAAACGTTTCCTGCCTTTTCTTGTGGCCGATCCACTCGCCCCAGTGAATCGGATCGGTTGGGACCTTTGTTAAATATATCTGGTTATGCAAATTACGTTTGTCGGATAACAGGCATACCGAGCATAGACCTGGGAGATGGGACATTATTTCTTATATCCTGGACAAAAAAGGAACGATATATTTTTATTTATTTATTCCATTTGTGTAAATAAAATATACTTTGCTTTGTGTTGATTTTTTTCGTGCTAAGCTGTATTTCACAAACTCTAAAGTAAATAACGTACTTTGTTCATTAAATTTAATAAAATTATCTGATCGTAGAATTATTTCCGATTTAACCTGTTTGAATAAAATCATTAATTCAATGTTTGATACCCCTGATTTATTATATGTAATCTCTTTTCATACTCCAAGCAGGTCGGTTACAAGACAGTACCTACCGTATTATTGTAGCAATTCTACATCAACGTCCCAATATCACACTCCTATGCGACGGATTCAACAGCTAGGAAACAAATACTACGATGTTGTTGATATATTTAATACATCAATTTCAATATATAAGCATACCCTATTGAAGTTTTTTTCATCAAGTAGTGGAATATTTTAATAAAGGTATTTAATTTGACTAACACATAATAATTATGTCAACTGAAACAGAAAAAAATATTTTGGATTTTTTATGTTTTGTGCTTACATACTGTGTGGATCAAGTTCAGTGATATTTTGACTTTATATTTATTTTTCTGCAATTTTTTTAAATAGTCGTTTCCTGCACTATTTTCAAGTATAATTTCGTAAATATTTTTTATATATATGTATGTAAAAGTCTTGGCGTGAAATAAATAAATAAATAAACTGACGATCACAGTAGGTACCGGTGAGAAGCATTACCCGTCAAGTAAATAACTGTTACCATCATGTTAATTCTATGATTAAATTTACACAGCGAGTAGTTATTCAACAATTTACTCAGAAATTGTGAAATATCTATTCATTCGCTGTGAATATCAGTGTTCATCAGCCAGATCTCTAGAACCCTTCACCTTGCACCTTCGCTTTTAATTCACCCCTATTCTTAAAAATGCACCCCTATTCTTAAAGATACGGTAACACCTAGGACTCGAACCCAGGACCATTGCCTTGCCGGGGCACCGCTATACCTTTTTCTGATTTTTCTGTTTCAAATAATCGTTTAGGAATGGCTTATATTATCTTCAATAATTAAGTATTACAATTTGAGGTTTTACTTACTAAGTTAAGTATTCAAAAAAAATTTAAAAAAAAAAAAAAATATTCATCCTAGACTTGCAGATTAATTCAATAGATGTTGAACATTAAAATTAAATTTAAATATATTTATCTAAGACACTGTTTAGATTGCATTTAGTTCTAGTTGAATCTTGCGATCTTACATAAAGATAGCTGCCAATAAATATGTGCGGTGAGAAAAATGAAGGCAATTCGGTAGTTCTTTTTCCAAGTATGATACAGTCAAATATATCCGAAGGAGATAGGGTCTCATTAGCTCAGTTGGTAGAGCGGTGCCCCGGCAAGGCAAGGGTCCTGGGTTCGAGTCATAGATGTGACCGTATCTTTTTCTATTTCAAATATTCGTTTAGGAATTGCTTATATTGTCTTCAATAATTAAATAATACCATTTGAGGTTTTACTCATATTCAGTTATTAAAAAAAAATATTTATATTTATTCATTGCACGGGCAATGGATGTACTATGTTTGCTGTCTCGCTAGGAAATTGTGTGTTGAGAGCGGGCACAGCTTACAATACATTATATTTTATTACAGTAATGTATAGATTCTGTACAAACTGTAAAATTCACCCCCTATAACACAGGGTCATCCCTAGCATGGAGGGTGAAATATCACAAAAACCATATGTACCCTCTAAATCTTGTGTTAATAAAATAAAAATATATATATTTTTTTTAAATTCATACAAACTTCACATTACAACTAATTTGATTTATTTCGACCACCATATTAGGCTCATTCCTGTATAGTATTTCTGCTGATGCCGTAGTATATAATTCATAACAAAAATCAATACTAAAATTAAACCGAATGATAAAAAAGGCATTTCAAGGAAAGTATAAAAAAACTACTCAAATCTCTAAATAGTAAAAGTCACTATCCGCGTTTGTCCATGCGCTTATTTGTTGTAAAGTACGCAAAGGGACTTGATAGGGTTTTCACTATCATTTAGAGAATGTTTTCCGGAAGGTTTATATGTATAATACATGGATATAATATTTATTGAGAGTAGAGAAAGTCTAGCAACCCCGGGTACACGTCAACTACTAATATTATAAGCAAAATTAAATCAAATTATTTTCTCCCTTTTGAAAGAAATCGAAATCTCAGAACTCATTACTGTATTACGACCAATACAAAAGAAGAGCATATAGGTAAAATACAATCAAAATAAAAATTCAATATTCAAATCCGATACAAAATTACTCGGATATGGAATTTATTCTCAGAATTTCGGATGCTTTTATGCTCCTCTACCAAAATAAATGAATAATTAATTTAATTCAAATAATACTGATCAATAATTATTTATCACGTTGTGTAAAGCAATTGCATTTGTTCGGGAAAATTTACTAACTAGAACACAAAAGCCGTAAATGATTTCAACTGACAGTGGCTTTTCCGGCAAGCTAAATAATTAAACATTTAATTAGTGATTAAAACACGGCGATAATCAGACTGTTAATTTTTTGTTATCCTGTGTAATTTGATAATGTTAAGGCATGGATTTTCAAAACGTAATGAAAGTAAGCCTGTCAACAAATTATGGAGAAATGGTATCAAGTAACAATACATAAAGTAAGTACTATGAGAATGAGAACTGCGAATGTTGTAAATTCTTATAACCTGACTGCCGGAAAAATAGATTTTTTAAAGATACAATATGTAATTTTTTATACAATAATTTACGGTGTTACAAGCTTTTTTAAGAGCACGCGCATTTAAAAAAAATCCGAAATTGTGTTGCAATGAAATCTTGCCAACGATATAAGCTGTACAAGCCAACTACGATTTGGTGTACACAATGTTACTACCACGGAATGTTCCTGTGACCTATCTTTCGATACATCCCAGTACACGTTGGACCAACGCATTGGCGCCAACCCGCCAAAATGTGAATGCTGTTGGCGGGTTGGCACCAATATTCTTTGATGTGTGCACGTAAAACCGACAATAATCGGGTTAGCCGACTAATGTTGGCGGCCAGCGCCTGCAATGGCCAATGTACGCCAAGTGATCCTATATTTGTTTGTGTAATATATTTTAGAACGGAGTTATCTTTCGGTACATCCCAGTACACGTTGGACCAACACATTGGCGCCAACATGTGAATGCTGTTGGTGGGTTGGCGCCAATATTCTTTGATGTGTACATGAAAATCTGACAATAATCGGGTTGGCCGGCTAACTTTGGCGGCAAACGCGTGCAATGGCCAATGTATGCCAAATGGTTCTGTGTATGTAGTATGTAGTGTATTTTGTCGTTTGTGGGATATATTTTAGAACGGAGTTATCAGGGTTATGCCTTTACTCTTACACATTTAAACAATGTAATATTTCACCAGCCGTTCCTCTTAAATGCAGACATACTATTGTACGGTCGTGTGTAAAGCTTATTGAATACCCTGCTATAAAAAAAACTGTCCACAAAGTTACGTAATGAAATTATTGTGAAGCTAAAATTATTATTGATTTGTTTAAAAATATAATTGAGAAATTTAAAATGTTTTCTATCTATCAGTCGTTTACTTAGTGCGGTTTACGCGGTGCCCGGAAACTCGTAGTACCGATAGGATATCGGTAAATCAATATCACACCTGGAGTCAATTTTGCGGTATAGCTTGATTTCAGCTTTCGTTTTCGAGTAAATCGTGTCCGAAGTTGTATTTTTTTAGGTTAAATTTTGAAAAAAAATAGCTCTCTAAAGGGGTTAAAATCAGTCGTTTAATGTCTTTTAAAATAGGTCGAAGCGTAGACCCGGCTCCGAAAGTTTTTTTAACCCTAAAAAGGAAAAAAAAAAGAAATGATTGAAAAAAAAACTTTTATGGATCTCCTTATGATGTTGATTCAACAGTTTCCCGCTTGTACTACTAGTTTAAAGACGTCGTGTATTAATGAAATGGTCTAATTCCTTCTTCATGTTCATCAACTTAAATACAATATCTAATATAATGTGCCTTTTTTATCATGTAATCCTCTGCAAGGTAGTTTAGCAATGCCAATTATTTTCTCAACAGCTTTTTGAAAATACAAGTTTTAAACGTTGCAGTCTATTTATAAATGATTTTAATTAATTATTTTTTGTGTTTTTACTGTGTTGTTGGTTCCCTAATGATTTTTTCTACAACATCAGAATGTGTCTGCTATCATCGTAGCAATGAATATTTAAAAAATAAACACACATTATGGCGTCTTGTTTTATTTTTGAGCTTAGAAGATTTTTCAAACTATCTTAGCTCGTGTTGCAAATGATATTGCGTACTGAAATTATACAAATTTGTACAAAGTTTATGATGACAGAACTCGACATTTGATGGGTATATACATTTATTAAATTATCTTCCTTACAGTTTGGGCTTTCTGAATGTATTGTTTATAATTTTGTTATAACAAATCCAACTTAAATAGCATTTTATTCAACAACCTGTGCTGGCCATAAAAATATACACACATTTTTAGAATTATTTAAACCCCTGAAAATATTCCGGTTCCGAAGGGTTAATGACATTTCAAGTTAGAACGGTAACAGAACTTCCGTCTTAATTGGTTTTTGAAAATTCTGAAAGGATTCCGCAATAATCCAGATTGTTGTATTTTGATATTTTCTTCCGATTCAGCTCTCCCGTTTTTATCCTTCGAGTTTTTATTCAATTAAATTATAATTGCTTTTTGAAGAAACCGCTTTTGCTTCCATCAAAAGTATTTAGCAAAGTGGATCTGGAGAATTAGCAAAAACATTACAAACGGTAATCCGAAAATAACTGTTTTTCTTGAATATTTCTGACAAGATTTTTTTAAAGTAAGCTCAAGCCTCGTTCACACGAGTGCAATATTTTTAATAGAAATATTTATATCCATTGTATTAAAATAATAATACATTTAACAAATAATTATAAGTAATAATTAGTCGCCTGAAATGTTAATACAAATTGAAAATATCTCCCGAGTAAAAATAAATGCCGCCAACGGGAATTGAACCCGTACCTTCCGATGTCCGGTCAGGTGCTCTGAACCACTGAGCTATTTCATCTTATTTCCAACCCGCTAAATAATTCAATATGTACTAGTACCTCAATCAACAATTAAATTAAATACACATAAATTCAATTTAAGAAATCAATGTACTTATAAGAAAAAAATTATTGTTGATATTTTATATGTCCGAGATTTCTTTAAAGAATTTAAAGAAAGAAAAAAAATATATATATATATACCTAAGAAGTAAAAAAAAAATTTACATCATCAGCATCAAAGTGAGTAGGTATGTATTACTAGGTAAGTAAATATAAAAATATGGTAAACTGTTGATAAGTATGTGCGAGTTACAGTTACGTATGTGGATACATTATTTTTCAGTATTTTAAATTATATTATTGAACAACTTTGTTTAGCGATTATATCTTATTTGGGGCATTTTACAAAGTTTTTATTTTATATTGTTGCTTTTTCTGATAATTATTTTTTAGGTATTATTATTATAGGTAAGTAATGTGAAATATTCCTGCTTGTGACATTGAACTTCGTATTTCAGAATTGGAACTTCTTATCATTATCAGACAAGCGACAAAGTAGATACCAAAATATTTTTTGAATTAATAATTCTGTATTTGAAATGCGTATTTGTTTTGTTCAAACGCTCGATAAATTTTTTAATGAATTGATGTCCAACGCTCATGATTTCACTTAACCAAGTCCTGTGATCAATATCATATTCTTGAATGGCTATCATTTTCATTTTTTGTCCGATTAGTATAATATAACGCGTATTGTATTTTCATGGTGGCTTTTATTTATTTATTTATTGTTTATTTGCAAAAACAGTATGAACCAGAACATTGCAATATCGATAATTAACATTTACAAAAAAGTGAATAACAAATAGGTACATTTACAAGTGGGACAAAGAAAAAAGTTTCAAATTTAGATTTACAATTTTAAGTATTGAATAATAATATTTCACGTTTAAATACGTTGTAGGACATGTGGAAAATATCCACATTTCCTGCGAGGCAGTTAATTAACCTAGTGATTCTTCCCAAGGGCATCACCATTGGTAAGTTAGTTCTGCACCTAGGAAGAATCAAAAGCCTGTGTTGGCGGCCTCGCGCGAAATTATCCGGGACATAAAATCCTATTTTAGCCAGAATGTCTGGTATTGATACTAAACCGTTTAGTAGCTTATACGCCATCAGGAGTAATGCAACATCCCTTCTGGAACTAAGGCTGCATATACCCAGCATTCCCGAGATAAATGCTGTTGGAAACAGCCATGGGTAATAACCAAACTCTCTCATGTAGAGGTATCGTAAAAACTTTTTTTGTATCTTCTCGACCATTAGTACATAGACAGTGTCCTCTGGCCCCCATACCTGAGATCCATTCTCGAGAATGCTACGCACTAAGCTAAAGTAAAGCAGCCTTATTACTGCAAGGTTGGTCAAGTCTTTCGAATTGTGTATAACAAAACCCAACATCTTAGTGGCTGATTTTGATAGATGTCGTAATTTTTATGTTTACTCACATTCCATACGTAAATATCTTATTTTGAAACGCTCTGATCCTGAACCAACTATTTTTTTTAAATACATATTTTTAGTGTCACAAATTTTACAATTATATTATCCGGTCACTTTCACAGGTCTGCGCTAGTAATACATAACAGTTTGTATCAAGAAATATTTGAATTGTATGTACCAAAATTTTGCAACAGTCGTGCCACTAGGTCGACCGACCGACCTGAGTGTAAGTTTTCTTTGGGCAACACTGTTCCTCACCCAAAGACCAGCCAATTATGATGCCAGTTAATTCAGTGCTGTATGCACCATAAGCCTATAGCAATCACACAGAAGATGACTGATTTTGCAATATCTGGCGCACCGTGTGTTAGACCAGCTGGTGCATTGAACGCCCTATGCAGTATGCAGTCAACCATGTTCAAACATAACTAAACTACAACATTACCTCAGTCCAGTCTGGAAACTACTAGATCATTTACTAGACTTGTATAATGTTTGTGTTGCAATTTCCAATCAAATTTTAGAGTGTTTTACAAAAAGGTAGAAAATAAATTTTCGTTAACACCTTAGTGCACGTTACATCGCAATATGTTTGTGTAATACAAACGGATGTTGTTTATGTACTTCAGATTAAAAACTACTAGTACTCGATAGGTAGAAGCTGATATCAGTGCATTATATATCATAGTCATCATAGGTACTATGTAAAACTTTATCGGACTGTCAAGCAGTGTCGCACATTATTATTATAGACGCGATTCTCCCATTTATTACCTTTGTTTCCTTTTCATATTATAATAGTATATATTTTATTCTTTTCATTTTCTAATATTATATACCTTTCTAAAAAAAATTATTTTATTTTTTTACAAACTCTTATTGCCTTTCAGACATTTTATAAGCACTTCATTCTTGCTTATACTACTTTATTGTATATTATTACATATAATTTCTTACTTTGACTTAATACTATACTACAGATTGCTACTTATATTTTATTTATATCTCTTTTTTTCATACTTTTAACCTTACTACTCTTTACTGATTATACCGTTATACTTACATTTATATTGTTGCATTCCTTATGTTGCTATACTATTCTCTGTAATTTAGTATGTGAATGGCACATGTTGTGCCGTATATGTGAAAATAAATAAATAAGTAATTTAGGGGACAAACTGAGACGAAATCGCAATCGTCGTTATACCTCCTTTTGTATTACTGTGAGATATATGATTTAAGCAACGTTACGTAGTGTAAAAACCTCGTTTTGTATTTACAAATAATATTAATATATTCCAAAAACGTCATCGATCGCCATTGTTTAAGAAAGATCACTTGTGAATGATTATTTATTTGTCGAAGTTTGTAAATTTTGGGAGAAACTTATATATTCTGATATGAAACGAAAAAAAAGCGAAGTGGCAGTTACGCTTATAATACGTTTGTGAAATTAAATATGTATTTTAGTTTCGTTTTAAGTAAAGTAAACACAATAGGTAAGCAACAAAAAAATCGACACATTTTAAAACTTTTAATTTCATATGTCCGTTTGTAATATTAAAATCTGTAAGAGTCTTTCATCTGCATACAAAACAGTATTTCATTTTGGGATAAGTTCAAAAACAGCGAATCTATTGGAAATTGAATGTAAACTGGGAATATTTATAAATAATTCGTCAATCTAAAGGTATAATTTAAAGTAACATGATGATACAATCTCAGAATAACCCCAAGGTGAAGTAGATCCCTTGAATGAGTGACATCTCTCGTCATAATTCAAAAAAAAATGTGTGTACCGAAACTCTCTATATCTATTGACGAAATTAAAAACTTTTTTTCAAATGTGTGCGAAATTCCCAAAGTAAATTAAGGATGGGTTGTTTCACAGAATTTTAACAAATCATCGAAATTCAACATTATTTTTCAAGTTCTGTGAAAGTCTTCTTCAAGTTATGTTATTATATCAATATGGGCCAGTTACTTCACAGAACTGAAATAATAACAGAACTTGAATAGAAGTTGCACAGAACTTGGAAATCAACTTTGAAAATTGATGAATTGTTCAAATTTTGTGAAAAGTGTTACGTGCATTTAAGATTTTTTTATTTAATCATCTGTTTATGAGTGATTCAAAATATTGAATTTAAATACACCGGTGTAATGTCGTGTCCGAGTTTGCAAACAATTATATAATTATATTTGGCTACCTTCAGATTTGAAGTTCCTGTCCTCTTTGCTTCTTTAAGCGAGCATTTTTGTTCCATTTAAAAGTTTGTAATTTCCTCGAAAACTCGTGGAATCTTATCAACCGTTGTAGGCGAAAATATGGCTGCAAATAATGAACGTAAAAAGGAAAACGTTGGATGCTATCTCCTTTGAAATGTGTCAACATTTCTTATTTATTTCTGGTTTAAACAGTGGGACTGCAATATTTTAATCAAAACGATCATTCTGAAGATTACGTATCTGCCATCAAATTGAAAGTCTAAAATTTACAGAATTACTTGTTTGCTTTTGTGAATTTTTTAGAGTTAATCGTGTTGTTCATATTGTTTTTGTGTTTAATTCATAGAGTTCCATTTATTTTTTTTAAATTTAATTAAAATCAAATTTAATAATAAAATTATTATTGCCTGCTTCAAAGTATATTCACAAAACCTTAACAATATAACACATTTAAATAAATTAATAGCAGCCACATCATTATTAAACAATTAAGATAACATTAATGTGGAGAAAACAGACTTCAAAATACCCCCACAGAATATGAAATCAGTTGTCACAATTATTTTATCGGTGTATCGGTTTAACCGGTAATAAATCATTTTAAATTGGGAGGTGGTAAAATAGAATCATATAAATAAGTCGTCTAATCGTGGTTAAAACCACAGTTTGAAAATGGCATTGAAAGCCGAAACAGCTGTAACAATATCGAAAACAAAAAAAAATACTTGCAGAACTTAATAATTATACTATTCATTTTGATTTTAATTAAATTTAAAAAAAAATCTTGTAGGTATGTTGGGAATTGAGTAAGAATCAGAGCGTGTAATCGAGTTGTTAAGTTGGTGAAGATTCTTTATGTATATATATATCAGAGATGTGCTTTATTTCAAATAAATCCATTTCAAATGGAAATGCAAAATGCAAAATGGGTATTTTCCATTTTGCATTTCAAATGCTTTTCTCAATGCATTTTCCATTTTAAATGCTTTTTTGCAACATCCACTATCTCCACTCATATTTTTTCATAAGCCCCAAATATCAGTCGGTCCTCAACCGCGCTATGAGAGATAATTTACATTTGTCAAATTGCTCCCTGGTAAAAACCCTGGCAATTGAGTGATACCATTACAAAAAATACTGATTCAAATACTGAACATGGGGCCATGACGCTGTAATATTAAATGTTAGATAGCAGTTTCTATGTTTTTACGTTGTCAACATTAGTCCCGCGCAAATTTTTTGTGGTTTCATAATCTGTAGTCGTGGTGTTTTTGGATTTACCATCATGTAATATGTTTGTTTTACATTGATTTCCATTATTAAATGACAAAATTGTTTAAAAATTCTATAATTATTTTAATTGTCTGACCTGAGAAACCATTTTGCATTTTCAATGCATTTTTAAAATAGGCATTTTGCATTTCGCATTTGAAATGCTTTTCTAAAAACCATTTTGCATTTTGCATTTTCAAATGGAAAAGTTTTGATCCATTTCCATTTTGCATTTCAAATGGTTTTGGGTACCCATTTTGCACATCTCTGATATATGTATGATTCCTTCTTCTTTAGCCGACCTATCGGACAGCAAAAAAACAGTGTCCATCATCAGAGCAGATGTGAAGTAATGCTTTATTAAATGTTTTCGCTTTCGTCTGATAATTATTTTAATAATATCTTCTTTTCAAGCCATCTTCTTCTCTTAACGCTTGCTACGGATCTCTAATAATATTATGTTACAAGCAGATTAGTGGAAGTTTTTCGATGTTTTAAAGCCTCTAATAGAACTTCACAGTTCTAAAGCTCGCAGTTTCTAGGGTCATGTAAAGAATTCGACAAAGCTGTACATCTTTATAAACTCTGAAACAAGAGAATAAACTAGAAACAAATGCGCAGACTAAACGATTTTCATAGAATGCTTATGTCAAGTGGAGAAACGATTTAGTAAAATTCATTCATAGCAAGGTTCTCTTAACTCTGTATCTTGAATTTTCAAGATAGTTGGTGGAGTGAGAATCTTACAATACATAAATGAATTTATTTAAAAAAAATAGTTTTGTTTCAAAAAACCGAATGTTTTCAAATCAATTTTATGGACTTTTTTCTGCCCTAATGACGGGAACTGTTTTTATGTTACTTCTACTTATTTCCGAATTCATTTAAATCACTTCGTCTCATATACTTTTAGGGGGGGGGGGGGGTTCTCAACACATTGACAATTCATCATGCCTTTAAAAAGTGATATAAAGTCACTTAAACCGATGAAAAAACCCAGCTAATCTAACCTTTTTAACCTAGTTTTTGTTTCATCATTTTTCATGACTTTATATGACTTTTTATAGGTCTGTTGAATTGTCAATGTGTTGAGTTGTCCTGTTACCCTTTCTGGGACATCTTTCACATCTTGTGTTACAGACTCTATAAATAATTATCACTTGAAACATCACAATTATTTTTCTAATTCACGTTTTCGAATCAGACAGTTTTATGAAATATGTAAAAAAAATTAAAACCTATTATTTTAGAAGGTAGATGTCAAAAATGGGAAAAAATAGTAGCAAGATGATATTCTGAATTTGAAATATGATATCAAGAAATATGACGCTTAATAAATTGGTCCCAATGGTTGAGTGGTTTAAGACGCCTGTCCTGGTAAGTCAAGAGATCCTGGATTCAATTCCTAGTTGTGACCGTTATCTTTTTATTTTTCTGTGTCTTGTTCTGTTCATGTTGTATTTAGATTTATTAGTATTTCATATTGAAGCCAACAATACCAATGCAGCAAACAACTCAGTAATTACTCGCGCAATCACAACATACACCCATTACGAAAAATTACTACATTTAGACATTTATCATGATTCCTTTCTAACATACAAAACTAACTTATTAAATTTCTTAGCATGACATATTTCAAAAATATTTTCACATCATTTTTCAAAACTCCCATGTATTAACAGTCAATTACAATTCGTGAGCTTATTATAATTCTTGTTTTCAATTCATTTATTATTTTTATTATTATCCACACACTTCCTTCCTTTTATAACAATCTCAGGCGAAATTACGTAATGATATTTTATGGATATACGTAATAGGTACTACAACTATGTAATAACTAAAAATATCTAATTGTACTGTGTATGTCTTAACAAATAAATAAATAAATAAAAATCTTCTCCTTCAATGACATATTATTTCACTTCAATAAATAACGCGTAATCATAAAATAATTTTCATATCGATAAAGGACTTAATCGGCTTAAAGAACTTTAGAATGTTTTGATATTTATTTGAGTAGAAATCCGGATCACTTCATATTTTTAAGGATCTTACCGATCTACTCTTAATTCGCAACAATTCCGCTCAGAAAATTATTTTTAATTTACGTATTTTTGATGTAATGTTTATCATTAATCATGAAGGACTTTTCCTCCAAAACATGCGCCTTAGATCTTCACAAATAATGAAAAATTCCACATTTTAATGTAATAATGACAATTATACTCTCGGACAGGCTTCGCCTTTTTGGTTTTTTTAGCTACACACTGCACTGTAATTTTATTTATAGAACTGTTTACTATGTACATATTTATACATCAAAACAATAAAAAATAATAAAGAAATGAATTAAAAATGTTCCTCGAATTCTTAATACTTTACCGATGAATGCTTTAAATCATTCTTTCTGATTACTTCGGTTTCTATCCGCATATTTTTACTTCAATTTTGGTATATTTATTTTATTTTTTTATACTATAGAAATAAACAGTAGGTACATGATTAACAGAGATGAACAATATACAGGAATAAGATACTTCATGTTAGGTACCTATGATATGTTTCCTTGTAATGTCTGCTAAGTGATATGTTTATTCCTTAATTACCAGGTGACGTGTGTAGTATATAGGTGTGTGTGTGTGTGTGTGTGTGTGTGTAATGTAGGGGTGTGTGTGTGTCTGTATGTATGCGCACTGAACAGTTTAAATTATTGACATGACGCCACGTTTGAATTTGGGCAGTGAATCCGAAAAAATGTCAATGTTAGAGTTTAGACAAAGATTATTTAGAGTACGAAGAGCTCGGTTAATTGGTGAATTAAATGTTGCTTGGATTAGATTCTGGCATAAATATTGTTCTGCTTTAACTCGACCCTTTGGGTTTTCTTTTTTTTCCTGTTTCGAAAATCTGCTGCATCCATATTATTATTTAAGCCAGCCTTGCTTTGACTAGATGGCTTATTTTGACTGAATCGCTTACTTTGACTACATGGCTTACTTTGACTAGATGGCTTACTTTGACTAAATGTCTTACTTTGACTATATAGCTCACTTAGACTAGATAGGCTTAGTTTGACAAGATGGCTAACATTGACTGGTTCAGTAAAGATTAGTTTTTTCAAATATTATAGTACTTACCTGCAGAATGTTTGAGTAAAGAATTGTCATTGAGATAGTGAAGCTTCTTTGGACAAATTATGTTTTAATTTTTTTTTAAATAAAACAAATGTTACGTAAAATTTGTGGTTCGTAGTTCAGTTTAAGGTTTTTTTTTAATGCGAAACCTCACCAAGAGTCCCAGCTGCGCCCAACCGTCTGGAGCCAGTGAGACTGTCATCCCCAATTGTGGTATGTTGTGAGGCTGATGGTAGCGGGGAGGGAAAAAAGGATGAAGGAAAGGAGGGTGGAGAAGTACCTGGCTTTACAGATCTGGTCACCAAACACGGCTAAAGCCATTTCAAGCAACGTTTCAATTCCGAATCGTGGTCTTACACCAGGGCGATACTGAGAGTATCTTCCACTCTGGAACGTGCCGCATACCATATATTATATTAAACTAAACTAAAAGATTGTAAAATTACTTGCTGATCGAGAGCCTTATCCCTCTACCAGGCGGCATAATATTACTCTATTCTATTTTTTAAAAAAACTCGTTTTTTGTAGAAAAGTTTTTCTGTGTATTTATTACCACGCGTGATAGCTGTTTCGCCTTCTGAAGGCTGTCGACTTATTTGACAATTTGATAATGCCTTCAGAAGGCGAAAGCTGTTCAAAATTTCATGTTACCAAAGCTCACCGTATTGTTTTAGTAGCTTCAGGGTATCTGGCGCTGTCGATCGATAAAGCTCTTATCTTCAATATCGTTAACTTGTCATCGTTCCCGAGCACGACAGCAGATCTCCAACGAACAACGACCAAGTGTTCTTAATTTATTCGATTTGAACTGTGTCCCGGGGTAGAGGGCTTTAACTTCGCGAGGTGATTTTACATGAATAGAAGTAAAAAAAGATTTACACTTTTTTCGAAATTTCAATATTTATTATCCCATACAAACCATTGAACTTTTTTTAATCTTAAAAATTTGGAAATTCTAAAAAAAAATGTATCTTTTTACATGTAGGATTAACCCTCAAAGTTAACGCACTTTACCCCCCGGACACCCTGTATGGCTTTTATTGATCGACCGTGCTAGAAGACAGATATTATCAACTTTGTAGTTAAGATACACGTTTATTAATACATATTTGGTGCTTCAAGTTAACTGCACAGACTGTGGATTTGAGCAGTCCAGATAATCTTCCGTCAAATAGTATATCGAACATAAAGCCAGTGTAATATTATCAAATAATTTGGCTCTCTGCCCAATATAAACACTCAGAATCACTCAATACATTGTTCCGTTTTATCTATCTGCCGGTCAAACCCTGTCCGGGCTGAAAATGCCACATGCTTGGTGCACTGATTCGCTCGAAACATTCATTAATCAAAGCGCATTTCCAATATATTTCAGTTTGTCAATAGCTCTTTCCTTTTTATTAAAAAGAGAAAAGTGACGAAAACATTGGAGATGATTTTTATATACAGGGTGTCCGGTGGTAAAGTGCACTAACTTCGGGGAGTGATTCTACATGATTTTAGAAGTAGAAAAGATAAATAACTTTTTCGAAATGCCAACGTTTTAAGGTAAAATAGTTGAACTGTTTGTCTGGGAAAATATTTTAGTATGAAAAAAAAAGTTATTTATTTTTTTACTTCTACCATCATACAGAATCACCTCTCAAAGTTAGTGCACTTTATTCCCGGACAACCTGTATATTTGTTTTTATTCATTGTAAAATGTCGAAAAGGTCGAAAGATTTAGATACGTCGGCAGTATTCTCACGGAGACTCTTGACCCAGATGTAGAGGTTAGGTGCAGAATTGAAGCAGCAAAAACTGCGTTCATTAAAATGAAATCCCTCTTCTGCAATGATAATATCAGCTTAAAATTAAGGCAGAGAATGCTAAAATGTTGTGTGTGGTCGGTCTTGTTGTATGGATGTGAAACATGGACCTTGAAAGTAAATACCATGAACAGGTTAGAGGCTTTTGAAATGTGGCTTCACCGGAGAATACTCAAAGTCCCATGGACCGACATGATCACCAACACAGAAATTCTCAGGCGGGCTAGAGCAGAGAGAGAACTGCTTAGATTAATAAAAATCATTTCATATCTGTGTCATGTACTTTGAGGGGAGAAGTATCACTTGCTCCAGTTAATATTGAAAGGCAAGATAGAGGGTCGCAGAGGGCCTGGTAGGAGACAAATGTCTTGGCTGCGAAATATACGAGAGTGGACCGGCATTAGAAGTGTGGAGGAGCTATTCCGGGCAGCACAAGACAAAGAGACATTTTCTAGAGTGATCGCCAACGTCGGGGGGACCTGATACGGCACATGAAGTAGAAGAATTATACAGTTAATAAAGTTTTTTTGAATTTTGCAACACCCATTCTACGGACATGCCCGTGTTAGCTGAAATATTATTTCCATTATCGACTCGAGCGATTTTTGGCATATTATGACATATTTGCAAAAAACGTTTTGAGCGATCGCTTGTCACAATGTGCCAAATAGAACCTAAAAATATGGGGTGAACGGCGAAATCTAGGTGGATTCATTGGGTTTAAAAAACAGTTAGCAGTTCATATGTTTCCATATTTATATTTCGAGGAATGGTATTAATTAAATAATATGGTAAATGTATAATATATGCAACCAATCGCTCGAGTAGATATTGCAGCTGGAAAAATGTGGTTGGTTGAGTCAGTCTTAATTAATTTTTTTTTTTTTTTTTTTTTTTAATTTAAAGAAAGCAAGACAAAAATATATATATTACAGTAAATAATAAAATAAAATACAGAAAAAACAGAAAAGTTCCAATAAACTACTTTTCAGTAGTTTGTCGATGGCAACCTTTCACATAAAAAATATTAAAAAAAAATAAAACTTATTTTACTTAATGACAACAGTGATAACAATAAAAAATAACAATTTGTTTTAAAGATATAAAAACATATACACAACAGTTATAGTATCTACCAATAGTTTGTATTAGACTCTAATACAAACTATTTCTTTCAGCGAGCCAATTTTTCAACATAATATTTGTTTTTACATTTTTTTTTATTTCAGCAGGTAACATATTTAAGCACCTAGGTATCATGTAGTCCAGTGTTCTTTGTCCATATTTGTTTAAATGCGTAGGTACAATTAGTCCTTCGTTTAACGTAAAACGAGTATTGTAAGTGTGGTCCAGTCTATTTATGTATAGGGCTATTTATACGCTGAAATATAATTTTATACCACAGAATTGATCTTACTGAGAAAATTTAAAGATTCTGATAAAATGCAAGTCAATGGAATTTTGTTCTTCGTCTGATGCTCTCTGCTATCCGAGTTGGGTTATCACCAAGGTACGGAACAACCTAGCGGAATATCACTCGTACCATTAAGTATCAATCTTGAAATTAATTTGATGGTCTTCAATTTGTCGCTCCTCTAATATTATTTTTTTCATCTAATTTGACCATTGGTAACAATGGATAAGTTGGTTATCTCTCTTGAATATTTTGAGAATGCGCCTGTGTATCGACTCTATAAAAGTATTGTCATCACCAACACTTCTTCAAGATACCACGCTGCAGAACAGAAGTTCTAATACAGCATACCATGAAAAGAGTAATAGTGCTATTGATATATTTAATTACTCTACTTATCTTCAAGTGTTAACAGTGTTAAAATTAGAACTCCATTAAAATGTCAAGAACCCTAAATATTAGTACGTACGTAACAGAATATTATTATGATAGTTTTATAATAGATATATAATTTAAAATTTTATAGCTTAATAAAATATACTAAAAAAAAATCGGTTATGTGTCCGTAGTTGTAACTTTGGTTCAATGAACTCAGATTTGTCGCACTGTCGCAATGTCGCACATTAAAAAATAAAAAAAATAAGATAGGTTTATCTAAAAAGACGCTGTCTAGATTGCATTTAGTTCGGGTTGAATCTTGCGATCATACATAAAGATAGTTGCCAATAAAAATGTGCTGTGAAAGAAAAAACTGAAGACAATGTTGCTAGTTCTTATTCGAAGTATGATACAGTTAAAAGTGACCGAGGGGAATAGGGTCCCATTAGCTCAGTTGGTAGAGCACTGTCACGGAAAGACAAGGGTCCTGGGTTCGAGTCCCAGATGTGACCGTTTCCTTTTCTGATTTTTCTGTTTCAGATTTTCGTTTAGAAATCACTAATATTGTCTTCAATATTTAAATATTACAATTTGAGGTTTTACTCAATAAAGTTATTCCGAAAAATAAATACTAATAATTTATGCAGCGGAAACCGAAATTAGTATGTCCAACTAAAAAAACGTGTTAAGATTTTGATATCATCTCTTCCAATCTAGAATTCATCCTGAATTTTGATGAAAATCCCCCGAAATTTTATGAGATAATTAGCACATAATTTGTCGCATAATTAGACGTGATGATGAGGTTGGTGGTTGTTGGTAGAACCACCCCTCAGTTACCTTCGACCTTGCGGTTGCGCAACGGAGGCCATTTTCCAAATTGGATTGCGCAGAAACTCCGCTCACATATATAATGCATCGACTCGGTGACGCGTTTATCTCTACTTGGACCATAGCGAACCCTATGACTAGTGACCCTACAGACTAGCATGCTGAAAACAACCTTTCGTTCCCTTTCGTTACTTCTCTCCTCTGGGAAGTCCATGTGTAGTGGCCTACTGAAAGGGCTTTAATAATTAAATGAAAAGAGTTGTTTGTTATGATTATAATATGGGTAAGTTGAAGATTGATGATTGATTGATGATGACAAATTAACAATATTGTATTTGTGGTTTTTCTTGGTACTATTTTGTCAAACAAAATAAGTACCTACCGACACATACTCTTAGGACGGGTTGTTTCGGAAAATTTGAACAATTCATCAAATTTCAACGTTCATTTTCAAGTTCGGTGAAAGATTTTTCAAGTTCTGTTTTTATTTCAGTTTTGTCAAGCAACTAACCTACAATGAAATAATAATAACAGAACTTGAATAGGACTTTCACAGAACCCGAAAATGAACGTTGAAATTTGATGAATTGTTCAAATTCTCCGAAACAACCCGTCCTAAGTGCTTATGCTATTATGCATTAGTTATGTTAACTACTAAGAACTCAAAATCATATAGCATCTTGAAATTCGGTATTTATTCCATGAAACTACTCCCCTTTTCTGCGCTGTACTCTAGGATGCAATAAAAACTAACGAAATACCTTGAAAACATCTTTTCCACCGTATCACAAGATATAATCCAACCAAAAGCACCTAAGTGTTCCAAAGCCCTTTATTTCCCCGCTCCTTATTTACGAGCTTTTCCACGTGCATACATTTTCCGACACGTGCTCGCCGTGGGTGTACATATCTGCAGTTACTACGTTGTAAAAACAAACGACGTGCTCTGGCACTGAATATCCTCCCGTGACAAACATTGCCTCGCGCAATCTCAATGCGCCGTGGATAGTGGACGTAAGAAGTGGTCATAAATTTGTCTAGCACCACGTAATCCTTGCATCGCGCAGCATCCCGGCGTGGCGCGGACCGATACTTTAGATGAAAACACTGGCAGCCAACGCCGGATTATGTTACCGGGAGGCAGAATTTTGTATTGCCATCTTGGGAAGCGATGGAAAAGATACAATTCAAAAGTGAAATTGCTAAAAAGAGCTTCGAGAAAAATACTTGAATTTTCTACAGCGCATATGATTTAACAATTCTTTATAAATTTTATGCGTACATCGAATTATCGCATCGGTTAAATTACTCCATAGTGATGGTAGGTTCAACCGGTCTCCATCTCGCCTCGAGTCGTAATCATAATCTAAACATTAGAATCTCGCAACGGATGACGATTGTTTGTAATTGCTCGCTATCTTGGGAAGTGTTTTAGCAGAAAATGCCTAAAATTATCCGGTTTTTCCACGATTTTTTGTCTCACAGAGAGTAAAAGCACTCAAATGTGCAGATACTTAAGTTCTGATATCGCACTTTCAAAATGTCAGGCTTCGTGGCAGCCTTAAAACATACAAAAGGCGACTACATCATTATGTAGGTACACTAACACGGCAAAAGACAAAATAAAGTTCCAAACAAAGTTACAAGTTACCACAGAGCATCTACTGCACATAATTCTACAATATACATTTATTTTCCCTTAGCACCATTTTGTGCGAGTTTGATTATTTGATGGATCGTGTCTTTTCATGTTAAATGTCTTGAGGCCAGTTGTTTCACAAAACTTGAACAAATCATCAAATTTCAAAGTAAATTTTCAAGTTCTATTCCCTTAGATGAATTTACTTTTTAAATGTTATTTTTAATTGTGAACCTTTCATACGTAAATACCAATTTTCATTGATTTCATACCGATTCGTTCCATGACAAAACAGAACATTGTTGAAAGATTAAAAAAATCAACCTAAAGCTCAAACTAACGTAACCATTATCTAATGCAGTTACCGTTCTGTTCGTATATATTCCCTGATTCTGACATCACCTGACTCAAGTATTAGATTCACGTTTCTGTCTGGCGTGTCCCCGACCCCTTCCTCCAGATATTGGCACTTATGAGTTATTAGCACTTTGCATAATTAATTTTACCTTCTCAATATGCACTACGTTCTCTCAGCGTTCTACGACTGCATTGAGAGTTGGTGCATGTAAGTGCATCTTGATATATTTGATTCACGATCGATAAATGTTTTGCCAAAAAAATAAATATTTTGGAATGTACACATAGTTGACACAGTGGTAATCAAATAGAGCCTTGTCAAAAAAAATGTGAATGGTTTATTTATTATATACGTAGCTCTGTTTTCAAAAATATAATGCTTTTGCATGGTTCTATACACTTTTATTCAAAATTGTTAAATGTACAGAGTTTTCCAATAAGATGTATTATTTTAAATAGCCCCCTATTTCGGTAGATTTTACTTTTGAAGCTGTCATTTTTTGACATTTGACAAGTAGAAACTACGCCATTAATAAAAATGGAACGATACACGCTTCAACAACGCATTGAAATTATTAAAATTCACTTGAGTGAATCAAATGCAAATCATCTTGAGTGGTGAGGCCCATTTCCAATTCGGTGGCTTCGTCAACAAGCAAAATTGTCGCATCTGAGGCTCGGAAAACCCAAGAGTTATTGTTGAAAAGCCTCTCTATCTTCAACGTGTGACTGTTTGGTGCGGTTTATGGTCCGGCGGAGTTATTGAACCTTACTTTTTCGAAAATGAGGCTGGAGCAACAGTTACGGTGAATGGATTGCGCTATCGAGAGATGATTAATGATTTTTTATGGCCGGAATTGGATGGTATTGATCTGGACAACGTTTACTTTCAACAAGACGGCGCTACGTTCCACACAAGCAATGAAACCATTGATATTTTACGATTGAATATCAAAAAAACACCTCTTATTGGAAAACCCTGTATTATATTGATTACTTAGTAGTGCGTAATCATAGACATTCCAATTATTAGACGAGCCAATCGGTGAAAGGGAACAAACCAATGTGAAAGGCGTCGTGACCGTCGCATGCAAAAATATATGTATTATCACAATTGTAATGTTGTATTGTTTAATAAATTGTTTTGTTCGTATTCGAATTTTAAGCCTTTACGATAATGTAGCATGAAAATAAATATTTGGTTAACAATTATTAAAAATATATGCTTTATTATCAATCTGATGGCAATTTCAAATGGATGAAAAGTGTATTGTCAGTACTTTTAATACGTACACATTTAATGTAATTAGACTGGACTCTCATTGCCTTGCATTGAGTAGCCGACATTCTGCAACATTGCAAATGGCAACTGAGTAATAATTTTATACCAAAACCGTAATGCAGCAAGTAATAGACTAATGTACATGCAATTCGAATTGACACAGTCGTATACTGGTCATACCGTGCGCAACGCGACAAACTAGCGAATAGTATGCTTGGTTTGTGCATTAGTTATTTGCGCAATATACGAGTACGTTGAATTTCTTACTTTGTTTACGGAGGTTGTACAAACTACACACAAACTTTAGTAACTCACCAGTTGTCTAACCATCACGCCATTTACCTCAAGGTCTAGACTTCGGATTCCGAATTTCTACTGAATTATAACATAATTCCATTATTCGCTTTGCGTTTTTAAGATCTTAAAAAAACATATGTTATTTTTTAAGATAATCCTTACACATTTACCGAGCTGACAAGGGAATTATGTTTCTTTGAATGCTACAAAAAATCTTAAGTAGAATTCAAAGAAATATAAAAAAAATCGCAAAGTATGCTCCGAAAATTATAAAAGACATATCTGGTTCTGTTATTTACCATGTTAAAGGTATAAAAAAGTTCACAATGTTTCTTTGAATGCTACTTCTTCGCAGATTAGATAAGATTCTTCGTCGAGATATTTTTTCTCTATTTAAAATAATTCATGCTTTTGGTGACTCACCACGTACGGGTCAGATGAAAGGATTCGATCATCTCTGCCAAATGAAAACCTGTGATCCCGATACGATTGAGCCGCTCCAAACCTCTCGCAGAGTAACACACACGATTGTACTCACCAGCTTTGGTTATCTTGATGATGTGGATGGATGTCGGGCCCGCACTTTGATGATATTGAGATAAATCGGATAACAAGCAACGAAATCATTAATCATGTTAACACTATTCATTGCACAAGCACTGCTATCGTCACTTGCAATTATTATGTTTTCCACAGCGTTTACGGCGGATTATATCAGTTGTTACTGATATAGAACTTTCGATTTATAAAATGGAACACTTTTTCTGACGGTACATTCGTCGAATTTTGTGATGAGAAGGCTGTAGCCGTTCGCCAGACTCATTGTCGCAGGCAACTAACTGTTCGTGGAATAATGCGTTGATCCAAAAATACAGGTTTAAATCCTGGCTCTGTGGTTGGCCGGAAACAGGACGAAGCTAGCGTCAACCTATGGCGTTACAAACACATGCTTTATTAAAAAATTTCGCTAATACTATTTTTTTACTAATCATAACCGTTTTTTTTGTATATTAGCGCGCTCCCTCAAACATTCGTATTTACATATCTTCCTTTCAAACCATATTTTTCTTCTTTTAGAACGATTACTACGTAGCCATAAAGAGAAATGGATCTTCATCGAGATATGCTAACAAAACGTCTCGGTTTTGGCATTCGCTCCCAGTCATCCGCTTTCATTCTCTTATGTCTGTCATGACTCAAATGACATGAGTGACAAAGTGCAGTGTCTTCCTGGGGCGTCACAGACTGTTTATTCCACCCACTGGCGTTTCACACTCCCAAATAACTAAGTGTAGAATGAAGATATTTTAGTATACTCAAGCTGATAATGTAACGAAGCCCTTTATTTAAAAGGGTGAGGAATAGTGGCGATTCGACACAATTCAATCAATTTTGTCAATCAATCAATGAAAAAACTAGGTTAAATAGACATAGTTGACATGGACCGACTCAAGTATCTGATTTACTTGGTCGTGCCATGTCTTTCTCGGGCGTCCCCGACTACCCTTCACATTTGCTTCATACATTCTCCTTAAACTCATTTCTTCTCTCATTCGCTCTACATGCCCAAACCATCTAAGCGTCCCTTTCTTGATCTTACTCATTACGCTTACATCAGCCTTCCACTGTTTGCGGATCTCCACATTTCTCACACGTTAATTTTTCACATTAACCAGGAAGTTAATGATTTTATATAACATATAATTAAAGACAGGCAATATTACTCTTTGAACATTCATATTCCTATGTAAGTTTTTGGCAACATGCCTTTTTTATGTACTAAATAAATAAATAAAATGAGTGGGCCTGGTGAAAAAACACCATTCAGGATTGTAAAGTTTAGTGACCAGAATAGCAAGATAGGTACTTCCAAAATTTCCTCGTCCCCATTTGCAACATTCATAATTTCCCCACTTCCTTCAGTCTCTCAACATACCCGAATTAGTGATGCCATATTCCCACTGAAATGTTTTCTAAATTCCCATTTCCGCATCTTTACACGAACAAAGGTTTTTTTTTTTATTAAACTACAATACGCGTTTTTGATCCTTTTTTCATAAGTAGCAATCAAAAACCAAATCAACTGCCATATGCAACGGTTGTGTCCGCCGCGCTGTTGCGGATGCCACCGGCACATTATTTTCACTGCGCTTGTAGGTAGTGCAGTGAGTGAAGCGGATACCAAATTAAGTGGACCTCCAACTACAAAATATGCCGCTATTAAAGAATCGAATCGACACATGTGGTCAACGAATGCCCGCTCCATTCATTCTCCGGCGGGATTGATGAGGTTCACATGGCGACGCCTGAGGCCCTAGAATGACTCGCAGACCTAGATGTCCCCCTCTGACCTCCCCACCATTCGAAAGAAGTAGCAATTGTTATTAGTTGAAAATGCAATATTTTCTACCTGTATTACTTTTCAAAGTGTACCGTGTGCTGTGAACGCTTTTCTACCTCTTCTACCGAATGTAGTTTCTTCCGTGCCCGACAATTTCCATTTCCTGTTGGAGATTTTACCCCCTGAATAGAATAAATCCAAGTATTTTGATAAGGAATTTAAGGATATTCTTTGAATTGAACCTTTTGACTAAACGAAAGTTAATGGCGCGTCTTTAAAGATGATTTATTTCTCTAAAATAGCCTAAAAATTTTAAATCCAAATGACTTTTATTTCTCAGAACAAAACGTTTTTAAATCACTCTGCGCTTAAAAGATTTGCTTTTAACTAGCTACGTTAAAGTTAAAGCAATGAATTGGGGAGGGAATTCCGCGAAAAACCGACACAACAACACAAAATTAATCCTTTGTTTCGTGTGGAATTGCGTATTGCAATCATGAATTCGTTTCTATTTGGAAAGACCATTAATTGGATAACCAACACCTCTGCCAAAGGTCACCCCAAGTGGTTCACTACGGCCGGTGGCTTAGCAGGGGTGCCCGGTGCGTCTAGGTCTGGAGTCTGCGTCTGCCCACCTGCTGCGTGGCGGGCTGGATCGAGAGAGACTGTGCGTCATTGGCTGGACTCGGAATCGTCTTGCACCGCAGTTGAAGGGATGGATTCATATGTCTGTCTTCTTTGACACATTAATTCCCAGTCTCCTACCCAGCCAGCATGCCTATTTAGAGGATAGTTTAGGAGGATATTTTTCCTTAAAAATATCCTCCACACACCATCCTTTAAGAAGATATATGATGACTCCTGTGTGGAGCTAATGTAAACAAAATGCTGAAAAAGATTAATCAATGTTAAATGAAGCCATTATTGATAACATAAGGAATTAGGACAAAATTGAATTTTATTTTATCTGTATTTATTTTGTTAATTTTTTTTGTTTTCTCATTTGACACTATTCTATATTTTGATCCTTATTTATACATTCATACTCGTAGGTGTACTGTGACCTTATCAAATAAATAAAAACCAGTACTTGTAGTACCATGTACTTAAATATCTACCCACCTAATTTAAAACCATATATTTTATGAGACATTTTAAAAATTTTAAATAAGAAATAATACAGATATGATTTGGGAATTTCACCGCCAAAAGTTTTAAAATGATTTATTTTTGGGGTATTATGCCGTTTTAGTTATCTTCTTTACCTCATTGTAAAATAAATTATACAATTTTTCCAAAGAAACATCATTATCTCGATGATAATTCTTTTTTCAAACTTTCTTCAGGTAATCTTGTAGGTAACATATTCAAATTTGGCAGCTCGTAGAAGGATCCACGCTCATGGCGCGATAAAAATGCAGTGTCTTATTCGGCCACCATCTTGAAACGGAACATAAAAATAAATTAACAGATAAACGAAATGCAAAACGGTCAAGTTAAAATACGATTTCGCTACGCTTTTGGATTTGGAGATATCGAATTTAGCAGAAAAAAAAGATTACCAGATTTTAGAAAAAAAATAGTTAGTCGAAATTAAATCTCAAACTCTGTGTTAATTTCATTTTTTTACTTACAATCCTTAATTGAAGACGTTTTTATGATAATATGCAAACGACCATATTTCTAAATATTTATCTGTCTGCTTATTTTATGACTATAATTAAAATTATTATAATGCTAATAATTCCATGCTTAACCAACAACTAGACGATTAATAGGTAGATGTGAAGAGTAATTAAATCAGTTATTATTGTTATTAACATAATCGTAAATTAATCTAGAATTAACTATAGCATTTATAACTAAAATTTAGAAATATATTTTAGGGCGACCGGTTCAAGATTATTTAAGGTGGGACGTGTAAGTAGCCCCAAAAATTGCTACCTTAGAAAATAATAAACGTAATTTATACACGCGGCGTATTCCGGCGTACCCCAAGGTTTGCGATCAGCAATCGCTTAAATTATAATAGAAAGTTGCGCTAACCTGAAAGAGATGCTTTTCTGCAAATATTAAGTCTCATAAACATCCGTATAATTGGCAGATCAATCCAACAGAACTGTAGGCACCTTTTACAATTTTATAGTAAATCCGTATCTCCCAACTCGACCCAATAGAAACCAAATTCATAATAAAAATAGAAATTCATGCAACAGCAATACTTTTGAATTTCTTTGTCCAAAAGGATACTGCAAGCAGGTACTAAATAGTTTTGTGCCCCTTTTAAATACATAGAAGTATGAAACAATCTTTGAGATATATATGAAAAATATGTATATATATATATATATATTATTTTTTTATTTAGGAGAAAAAACAGATACAGATATCAATTGACAAGAATATACAAAACATCAACTAGAGAATTCACCTGCATCCAAACTATTTCTCACGAATTGACTTAAACAGCAGTTAAAAACATATACAAATATTTTGACTTATAAATAGGAGAAAAATATATACATAAGAATATTATTTTACAAATAGAGATATGAAAGAAATGCGCAATATCCTTATAAGAATTTACAAATTATTTTTGAAAAAATTAGAGGGTAAAACAAAAAAAAATATATATATTAATAGATAAACAATGTTAAACAGAAATTTAAAAAATATATAAGAAGTATGTCTAAGTTGTTTACTTTGAACTATGTAGGAAAACAGTCTTCATTTTTCTACTAAAAGTAGTGCGTGTATCAAAAAATAAGTCAGAATCCTTGAGGTTTTGATTCTGATTAAGTGATTCGCACATTCTTCTGATTGGATCCCTGACACCAGCATTTGTACGCTGTTATGTTTGCACAAAGCTTGCAAGAGCTAACTGCAAAGTTAAGTATATGCTCACGCGTTGCCGGAATTCGATCATACACCCAGAGCGTGTAAACACACTAGTATATACGCATCTCGGCATGTCTACAATCGGGTGAACACCAATACATACACGTACATCCGCGATGTCTCCGACCTGATATTGGTCACGTAGGCCTATAAGTACCTACAACCAATCATATGGCTAAGATGCAAAACGTGTCCTTATAAGGGCATGGGGCACGCGCCAAAGAGTGGGACAAGCCCCCCCCGCGAGCGACCAACGCAGGTCAAGTACTTGCAGCTAGCAAACAACGCGTCAGTTTACCGCCGACCTCGCATGAGCTCCACACGATGTAGAGTTCAAAGTTAACATTACCGCCAAATAAGTGTCGCCATAAATATGGACCTGCGGGCATTCATTTTATAATGTGCCGAGTCTCTAGATTCAGTTTACCAATGTCGGGACAACCTTCCGCCGACTACACCGTCATGGATATGAGTGTGTCATATCCCTGGGCCGCAGCCGTGCACCCGCCGCCGCCCACCGGGTTCAAACCCAGACCGCCCACCCCCGCTCGAGGCCGCTTCTATGCCGCCCTTCGCCATGAGCCGCCCACCACTGCTCCAGGCTGCTTATGCGCCGCCCTGTAGGAGTCGTATTCCTGCTCTTCATCAGCCTAGGCATTCCGCCTATGGCATCAGCATCATCGTCTCACCGCATCCGCCGTAATCTACACGTGAGCTATTATTATACCTTTGCCAATCAGAGCCCTTAGAGTCAATAGATTGCCTAAGTATCACGTTAGGCCTTAAACAGCCATGTACCTTTTGTAGAACTGTTTGTATTACCTGTATTACCTGTACAATAAAAACTCATATCAAGAGACTTGTTTCATTTGGGAAATTGACTATATATAAATCCACACCCTGAAGATTGGAGTACAAGCTCAGCTGGTGTACTCACTCATAGCATATTACTTGGCCTGAAGGCTAATGTAACAACATATAACTATAAGTTACGTTATCAGGGCTAATGTAACACTGGCGCCACAACTGGATAGTCAATTACCCGATGGAATGTGTCTTTTCTTATAATGTGTTACTGTAATATTCTTGTCTATTAATGTTTTTATCCACAGCTGTGTGTAATAATTCATTTCTGATCCGGGAGTGTTTGTTCCGTCGACCGGTACACATACGTAGTAATACGCGCTTTGTCCGCCGGGTTACGCATGTACGTAATGCGCAGTTCCAATTTCTAAATACGCAATAAACAAATACGAGAAATTACGGCGTAATAAACATTAAATGTGGTTGTTTCCAAGAGATAGAGGTGTTATTTCAATTTTGAAATGCAATTTAATTGTTTCATATAGAAATGATTCTTTTTGTCAGGTTAAGCTTTGCTTATCTGTTTCATTATAATAAGTTGAAATAATTCAAATACTATAAAGAACTTCCAAGTGTCAATTTGCGATAGGATTAAATACAGTTATTGTTTATTTCACATTCTTTAATAAATACCGTATTGGTTGTTTTTAAATTAAGATCCATAGACTTTACCGGTCGTTCCCATTATTAAATCATGGATCCTCTCAATATTGGTAGAATTTTAAATTTTGAAAAGGCAACGGCGGTCATTACAATTACAATCACTTTGCTCATCCGGTCTGAGAATAAATATCGTTAACAATTTCACTGGTAATAATATGCCGTCAAGGGAATTATTATTATTATTAACTTGCCGCAAAAGTAATATTACAGAAAATAAAATCATTGATCAGAATAAAAACTCGCAACAGAAAAATATTACACAGAAAATAAATTATTGGTAGAAAATATAAAACACGCTACGAGCAGTAACTTGAGATATCATAATAATTCACGTCTAAAATACCGACAAAAGAATTATTATTCCCGCGTCGCAACAGACAATATTTACGCATAATAATAATAAATATGAATTCGTCAAAGGTCGCCGCTTTCATGTTGATACGTATATTTCATTCTCGCACCCAGTTTAATGCGATATATTATGTAAACTATAATACATATTTCGTGCATTTTTAATAATATTATTTGAATAAACAAGGGGCTATGTGTCATTCAATGTTTATAACTCAAAGACGTCATGAATCTTTGAGTACATTTATTTTGGCTGACATAGTAGCCACTCTGTTTATTCTATTATGTTTCTGTGAGATTCTGACTAGCTAGCAGACATCTTATAGAAATACAATATAAATTTTTTTTTCTCTCTCTCTTTTCACCTATCTCTTCCATAACTATAACTCGTTTTAAAGTGATAATAACAATAAATCGAAACTCAGACACCTTTATCACAGTAAGTGAGTATTGTGTTATAGAAGATATAAGTTGTAGTTATGAGATAACTACATAAGTTATATAAAATTATATTTAAAAATATACATTTTGTATATATTTCGTTACGAAACACGACACGTTACATTGATTGAGGGTTAAATTCAAGAACCTTAAGTTTTAGTGGAATTTTTTTTATGTTAGTAAGGAAAAAACCGCCTTAAGCATTCAATATCCTGCCCGGGACCGAAAAATAAACTTAATTTATATTTCGTGGAATTATTGTACTAAGAATATATACCAATTTTTAGTACAAATTAAGGTTATATTTGTATATATAATCTTCTTTTCGTTGACAGGAAACGGCGTAAGAAATGTCCTGTACTTTTGAAGTGATGATTTCGTTCTTCATCACTTAAAGTTATCAGTGGTAGATTAGGAACCCATTTTGTAAATATAACTCAAATATCTTGTGTTATAAATTGTATAGTTCAAATGAGAAACCCCGTATGTGGTTTTTGTTCAGACATTCTCTTATATAGAAAATTATGTCAAATGTTTTTGTATTTAATTGGTTACATACCAATTATTTGTTTTTTCTGGAATTTTTTTTTCTTTTCTCCTTCTTGCGTAGTGAATACGTGTCGTTATTTTTAAGGAAGTCAATCTCTAGAAATCGGATTATGTAGTTCTCGATTTTTAAATTAAAAAGACTCGAATAAGTCTTATATAACAGAGATTGAATTATCACACACAGTAGTTGTTGAGTGGTATGTAATATGTTTGTAAATTAAAATTGTGTAATTGTTCCCTAACTAATTATTAATTAGTTATGGGTTGTGTATTGTAATTTCTTGTAAACACGTAATTGATTGCCTCGGTATCAATATGGTAAAAAACCAGCGTGTAAAGTCCTTCATAAAGTTGAGACAAAATAAAATTGTGTAATTGTATTATATGTTATGCCACGTCAATTATGGAGTAAATTTTTTTTAGTTGTAAACACGTATTTGATTGCCTCGGTATCAATAAAAAAAAACCAGCGTGTAAAGTCCTTCATAAAGTTGAGACGAAATAAAATTGTGTAATTGTAATATGTGTTACGCCATGTCAAGTGTGGTGTGTATGTTCTCATAGGAAGATGAATTATAATATATACCCGGTAAGAAGAAATAGTTTTTGTAAAGATAACGTAATTATGTCTTAGATTTGGAAATCTAAAATTGTTGGTCATTAAGGACAAATGGTGGTTGCATATTTATGTCATTTTGGGACATTATTGAATCTTAACCAATGAATTGGGTTGATAATTGCACTTAAGGTCATTTTGGGTTTTGTCTGGTCATTTGGTGAGAACACTTTATGAGTGTTCTGAAAATTTTGTCGAACGTTTTCGTTACGACGTGCTGGTGTTTCTTGTTAACACCTGGTACAGCGCTGTACGGTTTATAGGAAATAAATCGTTAAATGTCATAGGATAATATTAGCCTTATAATTAATTACATGGTAGGTCTTGGTAGCGTTGACCTGTATAATCAATATGCGATACGAGAGGATTGGTCTATATGCCTAAGAATTATTAGCAACCAGACAAACCATGACTAAATGAGAATATATTGTTAAATTCTTGAGTAGAATTTTTGTTGTTTTCCGTTTTTCAAAATTATCAATGGATAATAAGAAATAACATAACATGTGTATTGATACTTGTGTTGTATAGTGTCAAGAATTTCATTGTTAAAGACGCAAATATGGGTTGATTTCGATCAATCGCATGATATAATCAGCGTACACATTCCATAACAGGAATTTTGTGTATAAAAAAAACATGTCTAGTTTAAGAATTTCATTGTAAAAAACGCGAAATATGGGTTGATTTTGGTCAATCGCATAAGCGTATAATATTCTCTAACCAGAATATCATTTTGTATAACATTGTACAATTGTGAACATTGTTAATTGTTCTTCTTTTGTGGTTTGATGGAAAGTGTAGGCCTGGTGGTAAATTGTGTACATCCATTCGGTAATACCACGTTGTATGCTACATTTGTTGTTTTGGTATTGTCTTTTTTTTTAAGAAAAAAAAAGGAGGCCAGGTATATTCTTTTTGTTTGGAAAGAAGGTGATGAGTATTCTTTTCTGTTGGGAAGAAGGCCATGTGTTTTCTTTTGTTTGGAAAAAAGTTGTGTATGTAAATCATAGCGTGTTTTGTATCGCGCCTTGGAGATCATTTCTGCAATTATTTTTGAAAGAGGTTTGGCAACCCTTGTTCAGTGTACTTGTTAGGATTGTTCAACTTGGCTCTCAGGTAGTTAAATTTTTGTTTTGGCTCGTTAGGGAGTGTTTAAATCTTTGTGAAATGAGGTAGCTTTGTACCTCTCGTACGGCAAACAAGAGGACGTTGCCCTGCTTCAGCCACGTTGCCTGGGATCTTGTTTCATCGACAAGGAGGGTAGTGTTATGTTTGCACAAAGCTTGCAAGAGCTAACTGCAAAGTTAAGTATATGCTCACGCGTTGCCGGAATTCGATCATACACCCAGAGCGTGTAAACACACTAGTATATACGCATCTCGGCATGTCTACAATCGGGTGAACACCAATACATACACGTACATCCGCGATGTCTCCGACCTGATATTGGTCACGTAGGCCTATAAGTACCTACAACCAATCATATGGCTAAGATGCAAAACGTGTCCTTATAAGGGCATGGGGCACGCGCCAAAGAGTGGGACAAGCCCCCCCCGCGAGCGACCAACGCAGGTCAAGTACTTGCAGCTAGCAAACAACGCGTCAGTTTACCGCCGACCTCGCATGAGCTCCACACGATGTAGAGTTCAAAGTTAACATTACCGCCAAATAAGTGTCGCCATAAATATGGACCTGCGGGCATTCATTTTATAATGTGCCGAGTCTCTAGATTCAGTTTACCAATGTCGGGACAACCTTCCGCCGACTACACCGTCATGGATATGAGTGTGTCATATCCCTGGGCCGCAGCCGTGCACCCGCCGCCGCCCACCGGGTTCAAACCCAGACCGCCCACCCCCGCTCGAGGCCGCTTCTATGCCGCCCTTCGCCATGAGCCGCCCACCACTGCTCCAGGCTGCTTATGCGCCGCCCTGTAGGAGTCGTATTCCTGCTCTTCATCAGCCTAGGCATTCCGCCTATGGCATCAGCATCATCGTCTCACCGCATCCGCCGTAATCTACACGTGAGCTATTATTATACCTTTGCCAATCAGAGCCCTTAGAGTCAATAGATTGCCTAAGTATCACGTTAGGCCTTAAACAGCCATGTACCTTTTGTAGAACTGTTTGTATTACCTGTATTACCTGTACAATAAAAACTCATATCAAGAGACTTGTTTCATTTGGGAAATTGACTATATATAAATCCACACCCTGAAGATTGGAGTACAAGCTCAGCTGGTGTACTCACTCATAGCATATTACTTGGCCTGAAGGCTAATGTAACAACATATAACTATAAGTTACGTTATCAGGGCTAATGTAACAACGCGTCCTGCTAATGTGGAATAAGTCGTTAAGCCTTGTTACTCTGGGTGGTACTTTGAAGTTTATTAATTTCAGTTAGTCGGGACAGTCAATAACGTTGTTACAAATTTTATACAGAGTCATGAGATCAAGGTATGTTCAAAATATGGTTCATAATATTATTAATATTATATTTATGGTTCAATGTATGGTTTATAATCATTGTGAGACGAAAGCAAAAAATAAATAAATATTATGGTGCTGAACCAAACACATTTTCGATAAATTGTTAATTATTTGGGTATTTGATTGAATCCAATATTAATATAATTTTTTTAAAAATTAAATTACGCATTGAAAAATGTTGTGAAGCTGAACGAAGTTGGTGAGGGAAGGATGATGTTTGACAAGTACTTAATGTCACCCGTCACACCCATCAGAGCCACTTTTCAAAAAAATTATAATCCTAGATATTCGTCAATTATACATTAAGACAATGTACATATGACTTATTTACATATAATAAGACTTATACACATATGGAAAAAAACATTTTCAAAAAAACACAACAAAATATTCATGCGTTACTCGTCACACATAAAATGTGTAATTCCTCCAACAAAAACAGCATTTGCCCAGCGACAATTTTCATATATTGCTCCCAAGCTATTCAATTCACTCCATATAGATACCAGATAAACGGAAACTGAACATCTTTATATAAAAAATATTCAGAATTAGCTATTCGTAAAGGGAAGGAACTATCGCAAAGAATGTCTCGTGTCATTAAGTTAAATTTAACTGCTTTTTTTATTCCATTATATTCATATGTTTTCTTCTTATTTTTATATCTTTTTTCTCTCTCTCTTATTTCTGTATATCCTAACATCTTAACATTGTAATCTAAAGAAATATGGCTACCCATGATAGGGGCAAGTGCCTAGTATTGTGGCTGTAGAAAACAAAAAACAGTAATCTTTAAAAATTTTATGAATAAAGAAAAACAAAAAAAAATAGTTATTTTTAATTTATTTACGTTCACTGATATTTAAATCCCCAACTGCCTAGAAAATTTATAACTTGTTGGATTTAACCCCTCTACCAAGACGATGCTCAACGTTATATTATGCTTTATATTACATGTATAATGCAAAAAATTGCAGAACTTCCTGTGAACAACGTTTTTGGCGCAATGAAGCGTTTATTACTGAGTGTTTTATAATGCTGGGTAAATGAAGTAAAAGCTTGAACTTTTTTTTAATTACACAATTCAACTTCCATAATTTTGCGAGCCATTTTGAAAATTCTAAATAATGATTAAAACAGCTGCTACGTTTTAGTTTCACTGACTAAATTATACGCAAAATTACGTTTTCATGAGGATTTCATCTTTAAATTTAATTTTGATAGAATGTTGGAGTCAGAAAAGCTTTTCAAAGTAATTAAGATTAAGTGAGACGTACGGTTCTGCGAAACAAGATGATTGTAATTAAATCAAATGATGATTTAAACTGAACTGTTTGATTTTAAGAAATCATTTCTCATGTTTATTTGTTTATAATTTATTTGGTGACCAAATAAATCATCAAAATGATAATATATCACATCTTTAAAAAGTTACATAAGTCATGGAAAGTGATGAAACAAAAACTTTATTAACTGGGTTAAGTAGGTTAGGTTAAGTTAGGTTAGGTTAGGTTTAATTTTTTTTTTCATCGTTTCTAATGACTTTATATCACTTTTTAAATGTGTGTTGAATTGTCGATGTGTTGATTTATCGTGGAACCAATTTATTTGAATACTTTAAACATTTAACTTAATATTATAATACTTAACTTAAGGTTCTTACACTTAACTTAATGTTATGCTAATTAACCTAAAATTATAATGCTTTACATTCAAAGATTTACGTATTTTGGTGCTATATTGAAAGTTTATTTTTAACCGTTTTATTACGGTTATTATATACAGTAATGTGAAGACTCAAAATACTTCACAATACAGTACTTCAAATTTTTTTGCCACTTTTGAAGTTCGTTATAAGATTTAAGTGATTCCAGAAGGAGAAAATTCTAAAATCCACAAAAATGACATTGAAAAATTTCCGACATAACTGTGCCTGTCACAGCCGTGCCTGTTTGCCTAAAGCATTACAGGCACAGTAGCCTTGTAGCACTTCAAAGTGCATTATTTTCTTTAAACTATTCGCCAGAGTTGCTACTGCCTCTGCTCCTCTTGAATATTTGAATTCACTTCGGAAAGGCGCGCAGTAACATCCTCTTTTTGGTACGGGGAAATATCCGAGTGGAAATGCTTTAACCGTGAGGTGCCGGTTTTTTTTTCAATAACCATAAAATTCTCTGTATCGCTCTCGTTTATAATAAATTAGCTTTCGTACCCGGGTTCGACCATGTTTTATTCCAGACTCATCAATATTTGACCTCGCTTGTTCAGGGAAAACTGAATGTTCGTCTTAACTTATGCGGTCGTAGATCATTAAATAGGAACACTTCACAAGTTAAATATTGTTAGCTAAGAGCTTTACAAATGCACTCATAGAGGAGAGGACAAAGAGCTTTCTTGGAAGTCCGCAAGATGGCAGCTAGTAGTCAGTATTCGCTAGGTCCAGTTAGGCTGCTTCCAGACAAACTGGGTTTTTGCAGATCTCATTTAGCCAGCTCCTAGTTAGGTCGATCATCGAAGTTACTCTTGTAAAACGCAAAGTATTGAATAAATCCTTGATTCAATATAAAGAATATATTCTCTTAAATCTAAGAGAACTGTTTGTCGGAACACAACACATATAAAATATTAAGATGAATTATTTGTATCCGCATGTTAGTAAGAATATTTATATCAATAAATAGTTTTGTACGTATAAAAACTCAATACTTTCAAGAAAGGCGTACAAATACAATAATACCACCTCTACCGTAGACTGCCCCGAGTTGTTCGATGCGCTTGGTGACTTAGCGGGGGTGATCTGGGATCATGGGGTGAGTTTTTCTAGGTCTTGGCGACGGATTCGTCTGCGCACTTACTGCGTGTGGGACGGATCTGGAGGGACTGCTTGAGGGAGACCTTTTAATCTCTTCCAGCCGAACTCTCTCGACCCATCGCTTTGCGCAGCAGTATGGATGGATTCATACGTCCGTCACTTCTGAACAAACTGAACCCCAGATTCCTTCCTACCTCTCATTTCCACATTTTTCCTTCCGTGACCTTCCTCTCCTTCCTTTCCTTGAAAAACCATCCATACAACATCCATAATTATTTTCTTCCTTGTGTGGAGCTACTGGAAGAAATGGATTAAATCACCGATATAAATTATATTATAAAGGCGATGCACTACGTCGTGTAATATTTTAAATTGAGCCGCTATCAATAACAACCCTTACGTAGATGGCGATAAGGTTTAAATTCCCGCCTAACACCATCTGCCTGTTTTGATTTATGCAAGAAAAAAACATGGCCAAAAAGTGCCTTTTATTTTATTTTGTGGATGTTCAGGCATAAATATTAATTTTTTTTAGGATCATTTTATAAATAACTTAATTTTCCAGATTATAAAATAAAATCATAACCGAAAATGGGTTGGTAAGTAGGAGATTTTGAACTTTAAAGCAGTTTTCATAGGCCTTTTCGTTATTTTTTTCTGGGCTGATAAATAGAATTATCTATTATTAAATTTTCTATTATTTCAAAGGCCAAGATGTATTCTACTCTCAGTATTTAATTAAAGCATCTGAAACATTTCTAGGCTACCAAATTTTCAAACCAAAAACACATGATTTTGCATTACTACGTATGGCATCGCCTTAAGCCATTTTCAAACCAACGCCTATGTGGAGTTAGGAAATTTTAAACTTACGATTTAATTCATCATTAGATGTGTTGATTAAGGACGGGTCGTTTCACAGAATTTGAACAATTCATCAAATATCAAAGTTAATTTTCAGGTTCAGTGAAAGTTTTATTCAAATTCTGTTAATAATAATATTTAATAATAATATTTGGCTAATTTATATAGCGCCGTTTTTTTGAGAAATCACCTCAAGGGCGCTGTTCTGTGAAGAAACTGGCCCACAATGATATAATAACAGAACTTGAATAAGACTCTCACAGAACTTGGAAATTAACGTTGAAATTTTATGAATTGTTCAAATTCTGTGAAACACCGGTCCTAGGACATTACGAGTTAAAAAAGATTATGGCAGATAAAAATCTTGCCATTCCTCCGTAATTGACTGTGATATAACTGATTCTCAGAAATTAAAAACAAATCTTAATTTTTATATTTCGACTCAAGTTCTTCCAAATAATTGAAAATAACCAAAAAACTGAGTGCTTTTCAATTAACTACCTACGTAATATTTCAACAAATTAAGTACGCTTTATATATCTAAGGATTCATTTCAATGAACTCTCATTTTGATCTTTATAATCCATCCTAAACTGCGCGTAGAAATTTTGTATATAAAAGGCATTTTCCGAGAGAATATGTAAAAATGAACTACCAGTGCTATTTTATTTAGTTTCATGCACATTGTTATGCATAATTTCAGAATTTTTTCTAATTCTATTTCTTTGTTATTTGTTATTTTAAGTTGAACAAATCTAGATATACGAGGTTGGGAAAAAAACAACAGACCGGAAATTGGTCAAATAAGCAGTAACAATAATTCCGCGTTCTTCAGGTGTTTATCGCTCCATTGCTTGTTGTCAATTAATTCTCTATCTGTTTTCAACATAAATGTTAAAGCACAGTGACATTTGACGCCATTTGCAAAAATTATTGCACATTTACATTATGACATTTTTTTGACCCGCTTTGTTTGACAATTGTTGTATAAAATTTTATGGATTAAGGATAAATTAAATAAACAAAAAAGTTTTGTAATTTAATTTCCTTTACTAAGTTTCAGCTTTAATCAGCATGTCGATGTAAGTTCTTGTTCGGTTTTTGTCTCTAAGATCTTAGAATTTCCATTCATTATCGTCGTTGAATACGTCGACTTGAAACCATTACATTAACCCATTTTAAACACTTTTAAAATGAAAAATAAAGTTTTTTATTCTTTCATCCTTAGTAGGGTATTTATTTTATACGATACTTTTATTTCATCTTCAAAGGACGCCAAACTTGGGTATTTTATTTCAAAAGATTCTCGCAAAACCAATTAGGCGGAATATTTTATTATGTAGGGAGTCGAAAATTTTTTTGTTTAGTCTCCCCTGTGAAAGGGTTTGTTTTATATTTATCTTTGAGAAACTAACTAGCCTGGAACTAACGGGTTACCCAGAAAGGCTTACAGGAAACGTGTTTTGTTGGAATACTGATACAAGGGATTCTTTTCCTTTTCAGTACATATTTTCTTACCAGCCCAATTCCTTTGTTTTACTAAATGTACCGTCGCATAGAAATAATGACATTACGGATGATGTGTGTTTTTCCTATAAATTTTTTACATAAGCACAATCCTTTGTTTGATATCAATGACCCGATATTTGAAGGGAAGTTTCGTTGCTAACCCTCCAGTGAGAGCCAGTGTTTTTAAAACCAACGTTATTTTAAAACAATTTATGCTTGTTTATACATCCGAATCTACTTGAATCAAGGACTTACTACTTAATAGAGATTACCGTTCATTGCCTATTTTTGGTGAGAATAGAATAAAAAACCTCACAGAGTTGGCGGAAAGAGCCGACGAGTCATGAGGCTGGCTGAACGAAGCCTGCAAAAGCTTTGTCTCGTCTCGCCACAAAGGTGTTTCAAATCAAAATGAAGAGAAAAAATCAAGTTTGGTTAAGATATCTAATACAATGGATAGATAGATTAAAATTAAACAAAGAACATTACTTTAAAAAAATTGTGAATCCCGAAATCCCGTGGCTCTATGTAGAACTTTCTACATTTTATGTAGATATTTCTACGATATTTTCGCACCCTATTATGATGTCTATAACGAAAACGTGAGACCTCGACAACACCTGTAACTGTCGCGAACTGATTTAACGTAATTTATGATTTTCTGAAAATGTAGTACTTATTTTACGTACCTACCCTCTTAGTTGCTTTTTTTCATAAATACATAATATAATAAGACTCAAATTAGATTAAGATGAAGACAAAAATCCCACATCTCTCAATAAAAATGATAAACAACAGAAAATGTGGTCCATTTTTATATTTTATTTACATCCCATTTGTTAACTTCTTTCCACGCAGGTTATTTATTCGCAGACAGGCAAGATAGTTTGCCAGAGTAGGTACTTATCTCTCCGAGTTACGTTCAAGCATTAATGATGCTTGTTACTAGTTACTTTACAAAAGGTATAAAATGCTTGTTTTCAATAACACACAGGTTGTAACAGCACGTACCCGAAGGATTTTAACCTTTGATTCCTGAGCATATTTGGAGTAAAACATGGTATTTTTTTGAGTTAAAAACGAAATTTATATTTTTCCAACACACGTCAACTCGGTAGTTGGGTGCCGGTAGCACGGGTCACGTGATACGCACTCCGTCTCGTTCCAGCAGCACGGTAATGGAGGAGAGAGAGAGAGCGTGTATCACGTGATCTCGTCACGCGTGTAGCAGTGTGATCAGTGGCGCCGTGTGATAGAAACATATATGTTTGTTTTTAGTACATACCTGTGATAAAGTTTTAAGTCCGAGTAGCACTAATTTTGTTTTCTTCTTTTTTTTTCAGGTATGTTAACCAGAGAATCACAACTCACTTCATCGAGAGAGGATGAATAATATTCATCGCAAAAAATACGATATGTTTTTTGTACTTTGCAACTTTGCGTAAGGTAAGATAATATATAATCTAATCATTTATTCATGTTCTCCATAAAACGGTTATCCACCAATATATTATACAGAAGATTACAAATTTGAGGTGCATTTAAGTATAGAATAAGGAAGCAGTTTTATTATTTTGTGACGTACGTCAAAAGACAGTGGCTGAACTGTCTATAAACATGATTAGTATTTTTTTTGGGTACAATCACTGTGCAAGTGTGACACGTATTTATAATAGTTCAACAATAGTAAGACAGTGTAATAAACTTAAACAACCACTTTATGGGTTCACTGAGGAAACAGATTACACCTGCATCATTCCTTCCAACGGAACGTAATATGTTCCCATCCCTTAACCCTTTCTTCTATTAAAATGGTATCAATGAGTATTTTCTCCCTCTGGGTTAGCTAATCTTCGAAGCCAACGATTTACAAAGCATCGCTCGAGTTAGTGCTACCAGAGGTAACCGAAGTTAGTTGACTTAAGTTTTCTAGAACAAAACATGTCCTTTGTCCACAGCTGTGACATCCTTTCCAAGGATCACATTAAGAGACGAAGCGATGTGAGAACGAGAAAGTATTCCATCGATGAACTAATCAATATACGCTCGGAATCAACACAAAAACGATTGTTTGTTTTAGTACTTTTTTAATGGAACACGCAATTCTCACTTAATATTAATTCAAATGCTTCTTTGAAATGTTGAGTTTCACAATACCTAGACAGATGGTTCAAACAGTTTAGGTTATTTTCTGTTTAGAATTATGAGTATGAGGGTGTCAGGCTACATTCCATAGAAAACACTATCTCAACGACAACTTGCGAAACAGGTAGCCTACATTATTTGATAAACCTTACAAACTAGGTACCCACCTCTTGACAATGCTTGTTCCACAAAGCTGCGGGTATATCACTCACAAATCATTACAGTTAACAAAAGAAGCCTTCTCGTTCACAATGGCTTACCACTTTAGTGGCCTTATCGCGCGCCGATATCCATACATTAGCCTCCATCGTATGCCAGCTCTGGAAGCTCTCAGGAGCTTCCGGCGCGCGAGCTTTCACTTTGTGGGCGTTTCCGGGGGCTTCGATGCTCTACACACGGATGGAATCTTAACCATGCGGAAATTGGCACAGTTTCGCTTGCGTTTGCTTAATTAAGTACTTATAAATAAAATAAAAACTTTAAAAATTTGCAAGATTTAAATAGTTGCCAGTTTGTGTAAGGTATTTTAAAAAGGCAGAAAATAATTTAAAACTGTATATAAAACCTTCAAATATAAGATATTTTTTTGTCGATTTTTTGTATACCCAACGTTAAAATTCGTCAGATTTTTTTTCATCTGTTTTTTTTAACGCAATCAGCACTAAACTATTATTTACACTTAACCAGTCGCAGTAATCTGCTTCCATGTCTTTTCGATATCTCAAATACAGAAATCAATTTGTCAGACGCAGAATCTTCCAACCGACTGAGTTTCTTGCTTTTTATGGGGTTCACCGAGGGTCAATCCTAGGGCCTCTTCTTTTTTCTTTTTTCTGACATTGCTAGAGTTGTTAGGTTTTCTCGCTTTCTCCTGTTGGCTGACGATCTTAAATTATTTCTATTAATTATAAATTTTGAGGACTGTCTTCAAAGTGAGGTTGATAACATTTCTAAATGAATCAACGAAGCCAAATTCATTTCAATAATATTTTTCGTGTTCGTTTCGAAGTATTTTGGAATATTCCAGCATGCTTTAAAAATGTAAAGGTTGGTTCTCCGAACTATTTTTCGGAATACCCGTACAAAGATAATTTTACACACCTCGTTGGTCCACAGTAGGCTGGAGAGTGGTTCGACTATCTGAAATCCTCCTTCATTTGGATAGGGTTCAGAAAAAGTAGAACTCTTCTTGGCCTTTGATATGATCGATCCTTTTATTACAAGCCCAGAAAAAAATAAAGCATCAGGCCTATAAAAACTGCTTTTATGTATGTTCAAAATATCATACTTACGAACTCCTTTTCAGTTATGATTTTATTGCATAATGTTGAAAATTCATTTTTTTACAAAATGGCTGTAAAACATTTAAGGCGACTGGTGTTTTCCATCTACATAAGAAAAGTTATTGATAGCGGCACGATTTTAAATATTACACTACGTGGTGTCCTTAAGACCTGACAAAAAACTGGTTTAAATGCTAAATCACTATTTTGATTAATCTTTGTAACGAATTGGTGTACATTATGAATAACAAAAATGTGCTTTAGATAAATTGAAGGTTTTCCTATCGTTTCACTTGAGTAGAATACAAATAAAAAATAAATAACTCAATAAAACATATAAATGTAAACTACTAATTTTTTTTTTTCAATAAAAATGTATGAAAGCGTAAACTAAACAACTTAAAAAAATACAGTATTATAGCTAAGATTATCTGTGACCGTTTCACTTATTAACTTTTTTACTTTCTTATAAAATTATTTACAAAATAAATGAAAACCAGTTTGGTGCTTGAAATCGAACGTTTCTAGATTCCGTTTGTCAAGCGATTTTAATGCCTATTACCTACAATATAAAGCATACCAAGAATATACACATTTTTGGCTTGTATCTTCCTCTTAAAGTAGATAAATACCTATGCCATTTATTTTATATATTATTATATATAAATTCAAATATATCTACCAATTTTATAAATACGTAATATAATTCTCTTAATATATTTTATCTACCATCAGTAATCTTATCTACTGGTTGTGTTGTATTCATAGTTCCTTATTTACGTCCACTACCTTATCCTTTCCTCTCCATTTCCACTTCCTTGACCATTCACACCACGCACTATATGCAGGTCTTACTCCAATGAAAATAGTTTATTAAGAGGCCGCGTTATTAGGGTGGAAAATTGCTTGCGCAGTGTTGGCTCGCTTCATTGTCAGCCGGGTAATGAAACACACACTTGACTTCAGCTTTTCTACACTGGGAAAATATATTAATGGAAAGAAAAAGCGCCCTTCATAACCGTACGTTCACAAGCACCCTCAGTACATGTATACATGTCTGAGTTTTCTCAATCTATCTCCGTTTTATCTTCTATGACCTTATTTTCGTGAAACACTAAAAAAATGTTTTTTTCTTGGAATACATAATGGAAACCCATTTTCACTTAGCTTTTTCGTGCAACATAACAATATTTTGCGTGTTAGAGCCCCCCCAGACGAGAGACTTTAGTCACGGCGACAGTTGGAAACTATTCCAAAATTCACAAGTAAATGTCTTCCTAGTAAATGATGACCTAAGAGAATACTGCCGCGTGGTTCGTGTGCGCACCATCGTGCTAGATTTTTGAGGCCTCAACTGTTGCAACGAAAAAACTGTCGCGGCAACTAAAGTCTCTCGTCTGCGGGCGCTCTTACAAACCAACTAACTAACCATCACGCCGTTTCCCGAGACGGATATGCAGAGAGGATGAACCGCCACACAACTCTTGTCGTATCACGTGATCTTTCTCTAATCACAGTCTTTCATCGAATCCCAACTACTCTTCTGATTAACAAGACTGACTCTTAACATTGCCCAACTCGAATATTTGATTAACTTGATTGTGCCATATCCTCGTCGAGCGTTCCCTACTATTCACCTCCGCGTCATATATTCTTCTCCTTACACTCCGTTCTTTGTTCATTACACTCTTCATAAACAAAACAATGGAACTATTCTTTTCCCATTCCGTTCATTCGTCTTTTTATTCCTTCCGAGACGTCCTACGTAGGTATGGCACGATCAAGTAAATCAAATACTTAAGACGGGCCATATCAAAAGTCAGAAGAACAGAAGAGTTTAAATGAATATGAATGAAGCAAGGAGTGTTTGCCAAGACTGACTTGTGTTGTCGTCTTTCATCTCTGCCTACACCCATCCATAGTATTTAAAAAGTAAATAATACGAGTATATATATTTGAAAATAAATACATTTATAATGTATTCTTCACTATCTAGAGCGAATAATAATTGGCGGTTTTCCTTTACAATTGCTGTCATTGCTATCTTTGTGCGTATTATTTTATTGGATTTTAGCTACCGGTTTAGGCGGCAGCCATTTTATTTTTATTTTGAAATATGATTTTATGTAATCGAAATAAAATTAACATAATTATTGTAATATTTTTTTAATCTCTACCGAATTTTTTAGTAATGTAAGTTTTGAAAGTATTTTTCAATGTTTAATTATTATATAGTTTTTTTTTTTTTTTTTGTTATTTGTTTTTGGGGTATTATGCCGTGTTGCGCTAACTCCTTCTTTAGCCAACGTTAATAAGACATCTGCCCTGATGATGGACACTGCAATGCTGTCCGAAACGTTGGCTAAAGAAGGAGTTAGCGCAACACGGCATAATACCCCAAAAACAAATAACAAAAATACTTTTGGCCGTGAAAATCTTAAATCATATTTTATTATATAGTTGCTAAATGAAATTCAATTCAGTGTACCTGCGCGTTCAACACGCTCTTCTGTGCTGTTCAGAGTGGATCAATGCAAAACGAACTCTAAGCAGAATTCTCGCCTGAACAGACTTTGCAATAATTACAATAGCGTATTATCCAAGGTGGATATTTTCAGTTGCGAACTTACCAAATACAAGAGGTCCATAAAATACTATTTCTCTGATGCTTTGTGAATAATATTATGTCTATATTGTTTATATTTCTGTTATGATTTGATTTATATCTACAACCTCTCTCTTTTTTCTATCTTTTTCAACCTCTTCGTTTTGTAAATTTTTCGTTTTATATAATCTTTTGTTTGTATAAATTTTTTAACTCATTTTCTGTCTCAGTAGAGGTAAAGTCACAAGGAGGAAATCCATAATTGGTTTAATTTTTGTTAAATAATACTTATGTATAAACTGAAATAAACGTAAACTGTCGATTTCCCGAAAAATAATAAATAAATAAAAATAATTTTCAAGCTATATGTTTGTTTGCAGTGTTCTTTTTATGTGAAACACGCCCTTTGAGACTTAACGTTCTTTCAAATGAAAGTAGAAATAACTTCTATTGAAGAAGAAAAAAGCCCAATATTGTTATCGATCATCAAATATGTTCTACCACTGCCAGTCTTAATTTAGGCCTGAATGGATTGACTTTTTTTATTCCCTTGAATTTATTTTAATTCGCTCTATTGAATTAAATTATTATTGCCGCTCCGTGCATCAGACGCTTCGGCGCTCCGGGAACCAATTAATAATGCAATCATTAAGCTTTCATCAGCGCATTTATTTATACAATAGAAGCATTTTCGATTTAATTTAATTAATTTAATTTATAATAAACAAGAAATAAAATTATTTATTTTATCAAATGTAATTTTATTCTTATTTTTTATGTTTGAAAGTATTTGTCAAATTAAAATTATACTACCAACCATGTAAAAGCCCTCTGGGCGTTAAATAAAAAAAAAAAAAAAAAATATATATATATATATATTTTTTTTTAAAATTCATTTAACAATGTTGGACTCCTTGATTCGGGCAGTGCTTCTATGGTTAGTTTTATAGCGCCGTTTACTTGGGAAAAATACTTCAAGCTTAAAAGAACGTAGTTAGGTTAGGTTGTACTACGAATTTTGATGCAAATGTGTTTTCTTGCCGAAAATTCTTTTTTTTATTTTTTTGACGGTTAAATAAAATTTTTGAAAGTTAACTAATATAATTATTTCCTCGTCAAAGTGGTAATTAAACTGTGACTTTGGTTTAATCTACTAAAGGCACTTAAACAAGCAAAATGACGATTGCGAAACGACGTTTCGCCATTATTCGGGCGAACTCCATCTTCCAATCACATCTTCAATAATAATTATTGAAAGCATTTTCTTTTCTGACCGTTCACTTTACATTCAGACAGTCCAATCCACATAATATTATTTAGCTATATGATAACAACACGTTTTAGAATTTTAGTCAACAACAGATGTGTTTTATTTATTTATTTATCTATTTATTTATTACACGCCCTAATGGGCTTTTACACACTACAAAGTTTAATAGTTGAGTATCACAGTTATTATAAATTCTACAAAATTAAAACAATAAAGGAAACATAATACGACGAAAAAAGAAAAAAATATTAAATGTTACAACAAAAGCATATAATAAAATAAGATAGATTAGTAAAAATGATAAGAAGTCTCACATAAATAGATATTCAAAATAAAACATAAAAATATATATATTGCGGAAATTATAGATGTCTATTTGTGTCTCGATATATAAAAGAGTTGAAATAAACAATATTTATATTGATTATTTTTAAGATGAAATATATCTCCCAGATCAGAATATTTATTTCCGAGACTGCGAAGTCTTGGAATCGGGGAATTTTGATATACAGTATTTGACAGACAGTGTCCTGGTGTTGTGAAAATAAAAGGGTACATTTTGTTACATTTCTGGCAAGAAATTATTGAATGTAATATTGTGTAAAGATCTGATTGTAAATAATGGAATAAGAACGTTCTTATTTCGCATAACATAGGGGATTTTACCAAACTTACATCCAAACATTATTTTATGTTCAATATCAATCATATTATGTGAAATATAACTCTCGTGAATACCTACATTCTAAAACCATAAGAAAGTTAAATGTGCAGTGAAAAGATTTTAGTCTATCCTATCTAATAGTTATAACTCATGATGGAAATGGCATGGCGAGCTTATAATAGTTTAAAAAATTACAAACAAAAATTTGAGCAAAGTTTCAGGACGTCAGAGATCATTATGCTAGTATTTTTTTCAGCTTCAGTAAAGAGATTTCTACTTCGATAAAAAAAAAACTTGCAAAAAAATAAAATGTTCCCTTCTAAAGAGTTGCACGCTGAAAATTTGAACGCCTCAAGTGCAGCTCTCTTAAAAAGTATAGAACGCTCCGGTCACGGTACCTACTAATAAAAATATACTGGTACTTTGCACTTTGTAGTCCAAGTTTTAACTAGTTTATGATGATAGTTACAGTGGCGCAACGCCCACTCGGCGCGGTGGGCCGAAGCGGACCGTGGGGTGTCGGGTCTAGTTTACTTCTTAACTCGGAATTGTCGCCCCGCCATTATCCCCTCTGGCTCTTTTGTTCCTAATTCCCCGCACAGCGATAATTTTTAAGATAGTGAAGAACTTTCGCTAGCTTTTTGAAATTTTTATTTTGGTCGCCTTTGAATGATTTTCAACGATCACCGCTTCGGGCTTTCTTGTCCGTTTTTCCTCTTATAAGTTTTGAGATTGAGATGAACTTTTTGAAAAAAAATCTTTCCGGAACGTCACTCATATCTTATTAAACTTTTTTATTCCAAATAGCGTTTTTTATACATTATTTTTAAGTTCAAAGACGTCACGTGGAAAATTTAAATATTTTATGGTCTACATTTTTGAATGCCTGTGGCATGTTATGGCACAACGAAAAAAATGTTCAATTCAAAAATGAATCAATGCATATTCTCACCTACTCAGTTAAAATTAAATATTTAAAAAATATTTTTCATACATTATAAAAAAAACGTACTTAGTAGTAACGAAAAAAAAATGTAGTAGAACACATTTCTACCTAAAGTACCCTATTTATTATTTTATTTTTATTTATTAAATATCTAAATAACGATGTTTTATTATTTGTAAAAACAAGTAACATAACATCGAATTATATGACATAAAAAATGAATATTATCGAATGATAATAATCAATTTTTCTCTATACTCAAAATACATAAAAACGAAAGCATGTTCGATTCATGTTCATAATGCGAACGTGCTACAACCAATATAAACTCATGATGAAAGAGAAAGGGGCCTTTTTGGCCCGGAGTTCTGTATGCCATTATTTCAAAAAGTCATAATGCGAATGTCTTTCGCCACGAATGGTTGTTCCCTGACGCCCTGTTCTTTAAGGTGGTATTAAAAAATCTAGTATTGGTGTTTGGTTACAGTACATATTCTCTGGAAGAAATCAATTCAGGCTATTGAATTTTTTTCGTGTAATTTAAAAGAAGCGGGTCAAAGGATTCTCTAAAACGGTAGTGGCCAGTTCACGGACTGTCTATTCTTGTACGTTTCGCATGTTACCTTATATGCAGCGCAGGTTTTAAAACACGGTACGAAGTCTAGTATGAATACTGAAATCACTCGGCTTTACGAATCAATTTAGTTTTATGTTTATTTTTACACGTGCGATTTAATTTATTATGCATGATCATTCAAATCAATTGCCGTTTATTAAGTTCTGCTTTTTTTTAATTATAAACTTAACGGCAACTTATCGATTTCAAAATGACTTTGGTAGGCGAAACAGCCATTAATCGTAAACATTTCTAAATAACGTTGCTTGAAATGGCTTTAGTCGTGTTTGGTGACCAGATCTGAATAGCCAGGTACTCCCCCGCCTTACTATTCCCATATCCTTTCCACTACTTTCAGCCTCACAATGTACCCCGATTGGGGGCGCCATAGTCTCCCTGGCGCCAGACGGTTGGGAGCTGTTGAGACTCTTGTGCGGTATTCACATTAAATAAATCCTTTCAAATAATTTTATTTAGTTTTTGTAAATTATTCATGCATTGTAGAGATGATTAACTAGTAAATAAGTATGAGGAGAAGGTTTGACGCAAATGTGAATGGTGAAAGAATTCGGGGACGCCCAAGGAAGACAGCACGCTCAAGCGAACCAGCGCCCTCGGGGTGATTTTGCAGCTGAAACGGCGCTATAATATTATTATCAAATAATTGAGTGGGGCCGTGTCAAGTCAAGTCAAGATGTCTTAGGACGTGTTGTTTCGGAGAATTTGAACAATTCATCAAATTTCAACGTTCATTTTCAAGTTCTGTGAAAGATTTTTTCAACTTCTGTTTTTATTTCAGTTTTTTCAATCAACTAGCCTACAATGATATAATAACAGAACTTGAATAGGACTTTCACAGAACCCGAAAATGAACGTTGAAATTTAATGAATTGTTCAAATTCTCCGAAACAACCCGTCCTTAGTATTTAGTTTCAAATGTGTGTTGAATTGTCACTCTACTGAGTTTTCAAAAAACCATTTTCAGAAGGGATATACGATTTTTCAATTTTCTTATCCCAAGTTTTACGATGCTAAAAAAACTAAAAATACTACAGGGTTTTCCAATAAGAGGTGTTATTTTGAATAGCCCGCTATTTCGGTAGATGTTACTTTTGAAGCTGTCATTTTTTGACATTTGACAAGAAACTACGCCATTAATAAAAATGGAACGATACACGCTTCGACAACGCATTGAAATTGTTAAAATTCACTTGAGTGAATCAAATGCAAATCATCTTGAGTGATGAGGCCCATTTCCACCTCGGTGGCTTCGTCAACAAGCGAAATTGTCGCATCTGGGGCTCGGAAAACCCAAGAGTTTTTTTTTTTTTTTTTTTTTTACAGTGAATACCTCACAAGAGTCCCAACTGCTCCCGTCTGGAGCCAGTGAGACTATGGCATCCACAATTGGGGGATGTTGTGAGGCTGAAGGTAAGTGGGGAAGGGAAAGAGGAAGGTGGGGAAGTACCTGGCTATTCAGATCTAGTCACTAAACACGGCTAAAGCCATTTGGAGCAACGTTTCAATTCTGAATGGTGGTCTTACACCAGGGCGATACTGGTAGTATCTTCCACTCTGGAACGTGCCGCAAATATACTATATATTATTTTAATTAATTAATTGTGAAATAACACAAATTAATCAAATAAAATTTATTTGCGCACGCCGGGTTCGAACCCGCGACCTTCGGAATGGCAGTCCAATGCGTTACCACTGGACTATGCCGGCCGTCAGAAGAGTTATTGTTGAAAAGCCTCTCTATCCTCAACGTGTGACTGTTTGGTGCGGTTTATAGTCCGGCGGAGTCATTGGACCTTACTTTTTCGAAAATGAGGCTGGAGCAACAGTTACGGTGAATGGATTGCGCTATCGAGAGATGAAAATGATTTTTTATGGACGGAATTGGATGGTATTGATCTGGACAACGTTTACTTTCAACAAGACGGCGCTAAGTGCCACACAAGCAACGAAACCATTGATCTTTTACGATTGAATATCACCTCTTATTGGAAAACCCTGTATTTTATTTTACATCCAACCGGAGAAAAATATATTGTCGACTGCTTTAAAAAATTTTAAATAAGTTTGACTAATCCGCTGAAAAGATTTCTATAAATGAGAAAGCAATAACTTACAAAGTAATGTGAAACCATTCTTTATTTTTCGACCTACATTCCTAATAAATTGGTTGATACCTACCAACATTTTTGTTCGCAAGAACTTTGTTCGATATAATCTGTCTCAGTAAGCGGCTATGAAATTTTGATTCGGTGCTTAAAAACTTATTGAATTTGTGGAAACCTATTGGCACTGTGAAAACGAAATATTCAATCAAAGGCAGGACGGTTGCTCCATATTGTGACGTAATAGTTTCGCTCACATACCTACCTACACGTGTGATAAATGTGGTAACCACGTGTGGTGAAATATTTGAATAAATTTTTTTTGTCTAAATCTATTTGAATTTTACTTTAGTTTTCGGGAATGAATGTACGCAAATCTTGGAAGCGGAAATTAACCAACCGGCATCTACCCCGGTATCTCGGCAGATTGGCTTTACGATGACAATGCAATCTAAACTTTTGGAGGCAATCAAGTTCATAATAGTCACGCGGACATATATTCAATTCTCTAAAAGTGGATGACATTACAGCAGTCAATATTAGAAATAAATGGCGGTCCTAAACAATCGGGATTTGGCACAGTTATTAGCGCGGTTGACTTCAGTCTTTGGGGAGGAAGGTTCAATCCTAAGTCAAACAAAAAAAAATTGTTTTAAACTAAATTTAAAAAATACATGTATTATGGTAAAAAAACTGTGTGTTTTACGGATTATTTTTATTTATATTTAAACCAAATCTAATATTTTTCAATGCTACTAATACAAACAACAATCAATAGAAATGAAAAGTTACAATACATTGCACATAAGCAATATAACGCATTACCTAGTAATCTAAAACTTACGGCAACGAACAAAAAAACATTGGGAAAAGCTCTTAAAAGCTATTTCCTCAGCAGTTTTATTAATGACTGACACATTCTTTCTTTGGAACTCCAAAATAACTTCTGCGCTTATTTATTTTAATGTATCTATGTTGTCTTGTCTTTAATCTAATGTTGTTTTTTGTTGTCTTTTCCCGAAATAAGTTTTGTAAACTCACTGGGAATAATACATTTTAACTTATTATTTTGTAATGTATTATTTTTTTATAAATAAAATAAATATTTTTCTGCAGTGCATTTTATCTCGTTTAAGTCAATATTTTAACTTTTTTATAGTTTTATACCATAATTTAAATATCGTATATACAGGGTGTATCGGCATGTACCCGACAAACTTTAACCAGCTATTCCTCAGCACATTTGGAGTAAAAAATGTTATGGGCGCTTTGCTGTCCGGTAACATTTTTTATCCATTAAAAACAAAAAATAAATAAAAAATCCACACTCCGTCACTGTCATTTGCATTGTTTCTCGTGTTCAACAGCTGTTATTAGCAAGTGTGTCAAAAAGTGTCCTCGCTCTTTCTTACACACTAAATAATAATTGTTAAAAATGAGACGAATGGTGCCGTGCCATTTCGTTGTGATTGTAAAAGCGCGCCAACGTAGGTACGTACGTACATTATTCAACGAAACTCGAACAAAATATTGCCAGACGGGTTTTCAAACTTTGACAAATGATAAAACATTGGTGACATGTGGTGAAAATATGAATAGTAAATTTTTTATTAAAAAAAAATGTTACCGGTCAGTAAAGTGCCAATAACATTTTTCACTCCAAATGTGCTTAGGAATAGCTGGTTAAAGTTTGTCGGATACATGCCGATACACCCTGTATATAAATATAGTATCGTAGTCGAGAGAAGTCAAATGAAATATAATATGTAAAAAAAACTTTCAAAAAATAGTTTTTCATTTCGTTAAATTCATTTAATTGCCGTAAAGTTTTTTTTAAGTTTACAAGCAACGCTAATTCAAATGAAATTGCCCCTACAAACTAGCAGCATAAAGTCCGCTCAAACTTCTATTCTACCCTTAGTTTTTTTATGTTTTATTTCACAGTATCCGAAAACCGAGAGCGATAATAAAAATATTCCATCATGTGAAACTGCAAATATCGATCGGAAGTTTGCGGTTAATTCCAAATTGGTATCGCTTACAGTTTGTAGTTGGCGTTTCCGCAACGCGTCATTGCATATTTCATCTCAAAATTTGGGCGTTCGGTTGTTTTCCAATTTTAGCAAAACCAATGGCCAGCGTTAATATTAAATGCTCCGCTTTACGAGCGCATTATTCGGGGTTGTGCATAAAATCATTGAATAAAGCAGTGCTCCGCAACCATTTCTGTTCCACGACATATCACTTACAGTTCCGCCGCACACTAAAAGTAACAATATATTACTGCAAAAATGCATACGTCGTGAAACTATTTTTATTTATTTGAAAATTAAGTGTGAATCCATACAAGAACTAAACCTGGGCTTCCCAACATTTTTTCTCTAACGTGGAAAATTTCTCAAATAAACAGGCAGAGCAGAGTTTTTAGCAGAAAATTCTCGTACTCCTATTCTTCTGTTTTAAAAAAGTCGTATTTGCTTATGAACTTTCATAATCACTGCGGAAAAATCGTTCTTGTGTTATTATTGCAGCTTTTCATGTACACTAAATTCATATCACTAAATCATGAAAAACCAAAACAAATTTCAAAAATATGAACCCAAAATCAATTTTAGAAGAAATCATGTATTTTATACCCCACAAACCAATACCAAACTAATGCAAACTCATAGTAGCTTTATTGGACCCCGCACTTTTAATCTATTACCAAAAAAAATTCAAGTAACAACTAAACTAGTGCAATACCAAAAAGAATTAAAGTTGAGGCTGTACAATGCAAATGTTGAAGCATTATTCATTTAATTTTTACTTTTTTCTATTTTGTTTCTGTATAGTTATTATTATTTTATTTTGTGCTCTTTTAATTCATACATATTATCTTACAATCTCTATTTTTAGGTACAGAAATCTTATGTATAAACTTATATTACCCACGCACAGGCTGTGCCTTAGTGGGTTCCCTTTGCTATTATTATAAAACTTGTAATGTCAAATATATAAATTGGGAAAAAATAAAGGAAATAAAAAAAATAAAATATCTTCACAAGCACACGCTGACTAACTCTGAAAAAAAATCTGCTCTTCCGAATACAACTATTAAATATGATTTAATGTAGTTCAATCTCGTTCTGTGGTTTTAGGTTATCGTATTTCTCTGAAAAGGACATATAAAAAAATGTTTTCTTTTTTCACCGCGGTGCACACCTAGCATTCATTGGTCCACGGCATATTAACATGTCTTGGCGCACGCACCGGTTCGTGGTTGTGGAGCCCTGAAATATAGTGTAGCTAGCATAAATTATTTAGGGACATGGCGTAGATGGCACACGCATAATTTCACGACCTACCACAGTTTGCGTATTGCGTTTATGGCCATGTCGCAGCTATCTGCTTTATAATCTCTCTTTCTGTTACACGCCTCTTTAATGAGATAGATAGAGAGAGGTCACAACGGAGCTGCCGGCGGTATGCCTAAAACCTCAATGCTAAAAGACCACTGCCACCCATTGCCACCGCTCAGGCGCGTTGGAAGGGACCCAAAGTTATTTTAACATAATTTTAGTAATTAATTACACATTATACACAACTGCTGTAGCACACAATGCCAAAAATAAACATATAAAAACAGTGTTAAAAATATTATGGAAGCAATGGAATAATGTATATATATTTGTACGCAAAACGGTTTTTGCAAAACTCGCGTTGAATTCTGTGCAAAATTAAATATTAATATGATATTTTATGTCTTGTTGGCCTCTGTGGTCAATCAATCCGGAGGTCGCGGTTTCAATGTTGCATGCGCAATAAAATTTTATTTGATTAATTTGTATTACTTCACAATTTACTCATTTAGAATAATGAATAGTGTATTTGCCACGTTCAGAGTGGGAGATACTTTTAGTATCGCCCCGGTGTAAGACCACCGTACAGTTGTGAAACGTTTAACCAGGTACTTTCCCACCTCCCCCCACTACCTTCAGTCTCGCAATATACCCTAATTGGGGATGCCATGATCTCACTGGCTCCAGTTGGTTGATAACGGTAAGTGCTCTTGTGCGGTATAAAAAAAATCTCGTTTAAAAGGGTTTCTAAAAAGTATCTTCATTTGCAAAGTATCTTATTTCGGCTAGTAACATATTAATGTCGGCCTTTTTTCTGTAATTCTAGAATTATCTTCTTCGTTCTCTTAATTTTTTTAAATCCAAATGTATCAATTTTCGACGGTTTTCTTCTTCCACACAGATGCATATAATATATAAGTATGTATATAATGGTGTGTTGTGTTCGTACAAACAGGCCTCCAACTCGACTTGGAAGGAGTTAATGAATAATTGGTTCTTTTAGATTAAACAGGGATTTATTATTACTCCGCGTAATGTAATGGTGACTCGACATTCGACCTAACTAGCAGCTGGCTAATTGGAATCTGAAACAGTAAATTTCTCTAAGAGCCTTACCACTGGCCCTGGCGACTACTGACCACTGGCTCCATCTTGCGGCCTTCCAAGCAAGCTCTATGCACTGCCATCTGTGCGTGCATCTATGAAGCTCTTACTTCCCACAATGGTGCCATCGTATTAAAAATATTTTCTAATTCTTTACTCCTCTGGCTATTTGTTCGTTTTTGGGAAAATCTTATATAATCTATCCTTACCGTCATAGTTAAAAATATTTTATGATGTTAGAAAGAGAAAACACCATGCTTTATATTTAAATATATATAAGTAAACTACATAATAATTAAAATGTGCACTAAATGGACCGCAATTTGATACAAAATTATGTAACTTTTTTATTAATTATTTTTGTATGAAACGACAGAAAAATAGATAGCGGTAATGTTTATGATACATTTATCTATCAAAATATGTATCTTTTTCGTTATCAGTAACATTAATTCAGTGCTTAGAAGAAAAAACTAACATTAATTCAGTGCTTAGGAGAAAAAATGAAAAGCGTATTTCAAAACATTTCAAAAACAGTTTTCCGTTTTTGAATGCGTTCAGAAATATACTATATATTTGGATTTTATTGAGATGCATCTTTCAGAAATATAACGGTCAATATGCCAGAGGCCTGATGGGTTAAGTATACATTGCAGTATTTGATAATGTTTCTCTTGATAAACTTTAAATACGCTCCTATCACTTTTTAAATTTGATCATTTAACTAAAAATATTTGAATAATTTCTGAAATTGATTACTTGATTTCCCGGTAAAATTATAATATCACGCTTACAATAAAAAATATCGCCTTGATGTTTACTAATTAATTTTCTTACAATATTCCACGTGATATAATTTCGCCTATAATGAATTAATTAATTTTACCTCAACATCCCGCCATTCTATAACAATATGCCTCCCATGATTCAGTTTAATAAATGTGAAAGTATTTGGTATAAAATTGGTTATTATTTATTAACGAAGTTTGAAAATTATTCCCAAAAGTTGGTGAAATCTATTTCATAAAATATCTACATTTTAGGTCACTTATTTCTCGTTAAAATGTTGTTTCTTTGGTATTCTTGACTGTAAATATTTTGGTAAAATTGTATGTACTATTTACAAACATTATTATCTTGGTTTTTTAACGAATCAATAACTTAATTCGTTAACCTAGGTAGGTGCTGGTACATTTTTATACCTTTCTTATTTATACATAACCTATTCAGATAACAACTTGTGTAGGTACCTATTTGATGTGATTAAAATGGTGACCGGATAAATTGTCAAAATGATAATTCATCACGTCTTTAAAAAGTTATATAAAGTCATGGAAAGTGATGAAACAAAAACTTTATTAACTGGGTTAAGTAGGTTAGGTTAGTTTAGGTTTAATTTTTTTTTCATCGTTTTATAATGACTTTATATCACTTTTTAAAGGTGTGTTGAACTGTCACTGTGAATTAGCATGGAACCGATTAAAATAATAAGTATGTACGTAATAAGCCAAATACGCCATGCTAATTATTTAAAGTGTATGGAAATGGTAAAAAGTGATGAAGTCTAAAATTAAATGTAATAATAATATTTCTATGATTTATATAGCGCCGTTTTTGTGCAAAATCACCTCAAGGGCGCTATGACTAAATATACTGTCTGAAATTGACTATATGATTCAGTCGTTTCGCTCCGAAAGTAGCGATTTAAAAATTTTAAATCGCTACTTACGCTGAGGCCTATTTAATAGGCCTCAGGCATATTCTGTCAGAAGGTCGGAGTTTTTTGGATGTGCAATAAAATCGAAATTAGTGGAATATTTCTGAACGTATCCGAAAGCTCAAAACTGTTTTCGAAAGGTGATAAAATATGCTTTCTAATTTTATTGTTATAAATAAATATATATATATATATATTTTTTTTAAATATTCGAATTTTGAATGCAAAACCATTAAACAAAATCATATTGATAACTTGACGTTTTATTAACTAAAATGACTGATAACGGGACAATATATATAACACACTTATTTTATTATACAAATTTATTACAAACATGATCGTCACATCACTTTTTGTCGTTTCATTTAAAAATCATCTCATAAGTTTTTTAAATCAGGGTTGGTTTCATAAAGGTGCAAATTTTAATTCTTCTGTGGTTGACTTCTAGATTTGAATATAAAGCGTAGTATTTTCTCTTTCTAACATCCGTTCTCCGTTTAGATCATAATTCTCACCAAAACAGTAAGGCAGACACAATGATTTCTGTGAGACCATATGAGTTGTTCCCAAAGGCGAACAAATTAGCCTGATGGGTTAAATAATGCACGTTCTTTAATGACACTTTTTGTACATAGTAGGAACATGCCTCGCTAGGGTTGTGCACTTTTTGTACATAGTAGGAATATGCCTCGCTAGGGTTGTGCACTTTTTGTACATAATAGGAACATACCTCGCTAGGGTTGTGTTCTTTTTGTACATAATAAGAATATACCTCGCTAGGGTTGTGTACTTTTTGTACATAATAGGATCATACCTCGCTAGGGTTGTGGACTTTTTGAACATAATAGAAACATACCTCTCTAGGGTTGTGCACTTTTCAGCGATTATATAATATACCAATAGCTGTTGAAAATCGACATTCACTTCAATTCAGTGCCGATCAATGGCGTTTATTGAAATATAATTTTTAATTTTTCATGGTTACCATAATGAATTTTCTGCATAATTTAATAGTTTGACGGCCTTTATGTGGTTGAGGGATAAGGCTCTCATCAGCAACCCGAAGGTTGCGAATTTAAATACCGGCGTCCGCAACTAAATTTTATTTGATGAAATTGTGCTATTTCACGATTTATTTATTAAGAATAATATATAGTATACTTGCGGCACGTTCCAGAGTGGAATATACTCTCAGTATCGCTCTAGTATAAGACCAGCATTCAGAATTGAAACGCTGCTTTAAATTGCGTTAGCCGTGTTTGGTGTCCAAATCTGAATAGCCAGGTACTCCTCGCCTTCCTTCTACTCATCTCCTTCCTCTCCCCACTCTCCTCAGCCTTACAACACACCCCAATTGGCGATGCCGTAGTCACAATGACTTCAGACGGTTGGGAGCAGTTGGGACTATTTTGCGTCATTCACATAAAAAATCAGTACCTACCTCGCCAACCTGTTCTGAGGTAGGTGACAAGAGTGTACAGTAAAAATTTCTCTTTGCAATGTTATTGATAGATCTAAGAAATGTTAAAATTAGGTAAATATTAAGGAGAAGACTTAATAAAGAATTTAGTGTTTAAAAGAAGAAGACATAATATGGTTAAAAAGACGACGGTTAGATAATAATACAACAATAAATATCACTGACAGCTGTCGAGTTTTTTCTGTGTCTTACTAGAAACTTATAAATAGAACAAAAAAAAACAGTGTTTTTAAACAAGTTTCAGTATACTGCAACATAATTTAGTGCACTACGTTTATTTATTAATAATCATTTCGAAATCATCGTAAATATTCACCATTATTATAAAATTTATAAATCAATTTGTTTAATAATCAATTGTGCACAGTGTTCCCTACGTCTCGCTCTAACAAGTAACAGGATAAGGTATTCTCTCCCTCGCACTTACTGGATAACACTTGTGGACGCTCCCGCTACCTACTTGAGTTAATTACCTGTACATTGCGAGCAGGGTTGTCACTCATATTATTTTCTTATAAAAAAAAAAATTTAAATTTAACTTTCGAAATGAATAATAATGAAGCAATTGCTTTCCTAAACAAAGCTAAGGAGGAGATTAATAGCATCCACAATGCCATTACCGATCCTGTCTTAAAAATAACAAAAGACCAAATGGCAAAAATACTCAGTAAACTTTCTAATCTATCTGGAACTATGCAAGACCTAGGAGTAACTGTTGGAGTTCTTGAAGGAAAAGTTATGACATTCGAAAAAATCATTGAAAAGAAAGTATTACCACAGGAAACAACGCCAATTTGTGAGGTGCTCGCTGAGATAGAGGAACGCAAGACCCGCTCGAAGAACATAATTTTACTCAACGTCCCCGAGTGTAATTCGAACTCAACTACAGTGAGCGTCTTGGAGGATGGAAAAAAGGTATTAGCAGCTATTAGTGAAATTAATAGCGAGTTCAATCTAGAAGATGTGAAAATTTACAGGCTCGGAAGTAAAATTCCAAACAAAACCAGGCCAATTAAATTAGAATTTGATGAAGTCAAACAGGCGAAACTAATACTCTTTAACAAAACTACTCTGTCCAATGGAATTATAATCAAACCTGACAGGACACTACAACAAAGAAATCACTTAACTGACCTCTGGAAGGAATTAGAAGAGAGGAAAGAAAAGGGCGAAGTCGATTTACGAATCAAACATTTCAACGGAATTCCCAAAATCATCAAAACCCAAGCAAAAAACTAAAAAACAAACAGAACAGATTTTCTAGACTTACAGGATATTATCAAAATGTACGGGGAATGCGTACAAAATTGCACCAACTTAAAACTAACTCCCCAATCTTCTCACACGATATTCTGTTTTTAACTGAAACATGGTTAAATGCTGATATCAGCTCGTCAGAATTAGGCCTACATCAATATACCACATATCGTTCTGATCGAAATTCTATTACGAGCAAAAAGTCTAACGGAGGAGGTGTGATGCTGTGCGTATCCAAGAATATATCATCTACTAAATTACCGGTAAAACACAAAAGTGTTGAACAAATTTTTGTATTGCTCAATATACCTAATGGAAAAATTATTATTGGCTGTGTCTATATCCCACCTGCATCGGATTTGCAAACGTATAAAAATCACAATGAGGACATAGAAGTACTCAAATTCAAATATCCTAAAGCAAGATTCATTATTGCTGGTGATTATAACCTTCCTAACTGGACCAGCCAAGATGACAACGGACCTGCTACAAACCAAGCCGATTTACAGTGTGCTAAATGTAGTGAAATTCGTGATATGTCTTTATTTTTGGGACTAACTCAATCAAACAAGATTTTCAACTTTAACAATCGAATGTTGGATTTAGTGTTTTCAAGTGATTCGAAAATAGTGGTTGAGCTATCCGACGAATTATTATTACCATTAGATCAACACCACCCACCGTTGGACATTATCATAACAAATAGGCCTTTAACATCTTCAAAAAAAACAAGTGTCCCATCGTATAACTTTTCCAAAGCTGAATACCATCATATTACGGAGTACCTTGCCCAAACAGATTGGTCCTTTTTAGATGAGGAAAATAATATAAATGATCAATTAGAATACTTTTACTCGATTTTAAATACCTCTATAGAACAATTTGTTCCCAAGGTTAGCTTTACATCATCTAATTATCCGAAATGGTTTACAAGGGAACTAACTAATTTAATTAATAAAAAAAAATGTATCCACAGAAAATATAAACATACCAGAAATTCTAACGATTATATAGCATTTACTAAACTACGAAAACAATGTAAAGAATTATCAATAAAGTGCTATAGTGACTATGTTAACGTAATTGAAAATGAGGTACATCATCACAATGTGAAAAAATTCTGGAATTTTACTAAATCTCAACGAAAAGACAACTGTGGATATCCTAATAGCATGTTCTTTAAAGAAAAATGTGCCGACAGTATTGAGGGTATAGTTAATCTTTTTGCTGACTCATTTAAAAGTGTCTACGACAAAGATATTCCCATCAAAGCAGTCTCCAGTACGTCAGTGGAAGAGTCATTAAACCTAAGTCAATGTTTCATAAAATTAGATTCCATAGAAAGAAGCATAAAAGCACTAGATAGTAATAAATCTGCTGGACCGGATGGTATTCCTCCCATATTTTTAATAACTTGCATTGATAGTTTGATATATCCCTTACATAAACTTTTTAACAAATCCTTAGCGTCTGGCTGTTTTCCGGCTCTGTGGAAAAAGAGTTATTTAACGCCCATTCATAAAAAAGGCGACAAAAGCGATATATCTAACTACAGACCTATTTGTATTATGTCTGCTTTACCCAAACTTTTCGAGTCATTAGTATTAGATACCATTGTAAAACCTATCAACAATATTATTGTTCCTAACCAACATGGCTTTATCAGAGGTCGATCTACCTTAAGTAATTTAACTATCTACAATAATTACATATCTGAATCGCTCAGTCTGAAACAACAAGTGGATTCTATATACACCGATTTCAGTAAAGCATTTGATAAGGTTCGACATCATATTCTTATATCCAAACTCCGACTGTTAGGCATCAAAGGTAGTTTATTGACATGGATTATTAGTTACCTCAGTAATAGAGTTCTTTGTGTCAGGATTAATTTTATAGAATCCTATGTATTCGAGGCCACAAGTGGTGTCCCGCAAGGGTCCCACCTTGGCCCAATATTATTCTTAATATTCATTAATGACATTGTAAACATATTTAAAGATGTACAAGTCCTACTTTTTGCAGATGATCTAAAATTGTTTAAAAGAATACGAAATATATATGATTGCCTAATTTTACAAGCTAATTTAGATAAATTTTTTAAATGGTGCGAACAAAATATGTTATTTTTGAACATTGAGAAATGTCAAGTAATACGATTTTCCAGAACTCATTCTCATATCTTACATGAATATAATTTAAATAATGTTAAATTAACACCAGTATCACAAATTCGTGACTTGGGAGTTATATTCGAATCAAACTTAACATTCACAGCGCATATAGATGATATAACTAATAAGGCTTTAAAGATTCTTGGCTTCCTTTGTAGAACCCTAACTGATTTTAAGTCATTGGATTGCATGAAAACACTCTACATTTCACTAGTTAGAAGCCAAGTGGAATATAATTCACCTATTTGGTCTCCTTTCTATAAAGTACACTCTAACAAATTAGAACGGGTTCAACACAAATTTCTTAGGTACTTAAATTTCAAGCTTAAAATTCCAATAGAAAACATTAATTATGTAAATTTGATGAATGGACTTAATTTAATTACGCTGTCTGACAGAAGAACCATTTCAGACCTAATTTTATTATACAGAGTCATGAACAACCTTATTGACAGCCCTGCCATCGTTGCTGCTATTAAACTCTATGTACCGACAAGAAATACTAGACAAAATACAACATTCTTTTGCGACACATATAAAACCAACTATCAGTCAAACTCACTTACCAATAGGATGCATGATTTGGGCAACAAGTTTGGTGGTATTATAGATATATTCCATGATTCCCTTTATAATCTTAAATTCAAATTAAACCAACACTTTGTGGAATCATACAAATTATTGTAATAGATTTAACGATTAGATATGTTATTGTAATGTTTTATATTATATTTTGTTCTTTGTTATTGTTAAATATTATGTTGTTTAAAATGTTTCTTTACGCCATATTCTTCAAAAACTACTTGTATATTTTTTTAAAATTCTTCACTTTTATAACTCTTAGTATAAATTCTAACTCGATAACTTATGTAAAACTTATTTATAATCTATGTAAAAGCCCCTATGGGCGTATAACAACAACAATAAACAATAATATAAAGTGAAAATGCAACACAGTTCTATAAGCAATGCGTAAAGAATAATAAGTTCTATTTCATAAGGCCTTCAATTCCCTTGTAATCTATTCTCATAAGCCATTCAGTGATGTCCATTATGTTCATCGAGTATACAATATGTCCATAAAGTGAACTATTTTCTCATAAGCCATTCAGTGATGTCCATTATGTCCATCGAGTATACATTATGTCCATAAAGTGAACTATTTTCTCATAAGCCATACAGTGATGTCCATTATGTTCACCGAGTATACAATATGTCCATAAAGTGAACGATTTTCTCATAAGCCATTCAGTGATGTTCACCGAGTATACATTATGTCCATAAAGTGAACTATTTTGCTTAAACATGTCCTATTACCGCCTTCAATATTTCACACCTAATTATCAATCACCATAAAGCATCATATATGTATTATAAATAAATATGTCATGCAGGTATATTATGCCTCACGTTAGCTCGGTACCATGTTCGCGCAGTTCCTACATAAAACAGAACACTTTGAATAACAGCCTTTTCCAAACCACATTTCACAAATAGTTGAGCCATTTTAATTGAAAATCATTTTCTGTTTTATTCTCCACGATTTTCGCATATTATTTAAATAAAATATTGCATTTTTCTCCCACATTAAGCGGGTACCAACTTACATTTAGACATTAGGTAAAATACGTTCCTGGACCTCCTTAATAAATACAGCAAATGGCAATTCATTTCCACTTAAATGGAATCAGGTGTTTTTCTATGCAAATTGAATTCCCGCTTTAAAAGAATTTACTTTTTTACCCCGGAAACATTTTGCAGACTTCATCCGATTACCGAGCCGGAACGTTCCCATATGTTTTTCAGCAGGCAGTGCATTAATATTCAGTCTGTCGAGTATTAGTCTCCCTATGTCAGTTCATTTCCTATTTTTTATACACAAGGCTTTTGTGTCATTAAAAAAAATGGGTGGACATTATTTATTTAAGGATTTTTAAAAATGGTTTGTTGAATATAATATTGTGTCAGTGCGTTAAAATGATTTAAGGGAAAGTTTCAGACAGGCGGTTTATTTACATTCAGAGAAAGGGATTATTTGTGGAGAAATAATCTTTATATTTTTTTATCTGGGTTCATATGACACGCTATTATAAGCATTGATTATAGGGGGTTCTTTCATAGCTGTCTATTGTGAAAGTTACTCCTCGTGCTTATGCCACACGTAACCTCTTGTTTAATAACTCTAATATCAACTGTGAACTTGCACATTTTTTTCTGAAAATCCCTGAGAATTATTTTTTACAGTAATATATCGCATCCCTTCAATTAAACTGTCACAAGTTGAAATATGCCAAATTGGGAAAACGGACCTAGAAGTTTTGCATCTTTACTGCGTATAATATATACGGCGACTTAAACATATTCAACCTTACTAATAAAAAATCACTTCACAACCGTTTGATGTTTTTTTGTTACACATTGTATAAAGACTAAAAATTTATATTAGAGTTGGTACTAATACAAAATAATCTATAGCTATATTTTTTAAATCCAGTAATATTGCATTTGCCATCCAGCAATCGTACCACGCCATTTTACCGCCAGTATCGAGGCTATTTTTTTATTCTTGTAAAATTTTTCTTCATAAATGTATTTTAATTGTTAATTCACTTATATTTGTTAATTCATTCGTATAATTCAATATATTTAAAACTTTTTGTGTTATTTTTCGTTAGTTTTAACAAATAATTCTACAATAATTGCGTGTTTTAAAATATACTTTCATTTTATGTCAAAAGTGGGGTTAAACGGTTATATAAATATTTTAACAATAATTTATGGTGTGTGCAAGAACTTAATTAAAGTTTTTTCATAACATAAATGCCTAATGCACGTGTTGGTAAACATATATCGAAGAAATAGACGGTTTAAAATGTGCAAGCAAGGAGTTAAAAATGTCAATTTTTAGTGTTTTTCTGGAAATTCTTTTTTTTTATTGTTCATACAATACTCATTCATATGAGGTAAAAAGTGAAATGACAGTTTTCTTACAAATTCCTTATATAAAGGACTGTGTTTTTTATTGAATTATTGAATCCTCTGAAATTTTTCGACGTATTGATTAAAAATGTTTGTGGTAAGTTTTTTTGGTGACCGGATAAATCATCACAATGATAATTCTTCACATGTTTAAAAAGTTACATAAAATCATGGAAAGTGTTGAAACAAAAACTTTATTAACTGGGTTAAGTAGGGTAGGTTAGGTAAGGTTAGGTTAAAAAAAAATTTCATCGTTTCTAACGATTTTTTAACATTTTTAAAAAGTGTGTTGAATTGCCACTGTGTTGAGTTATCATGGAAACAGTTTTTTTCATGTTTAAAATTGAACTATATTACAAATACAAATATCGAAAAGATAATTTTATCTTTTTTCTAAAAATGTATTTATTTTTACGACTTCTTCGAAATGAATAAATATATAAAACCATTTAAAATTCATTGGAAAAATTCTATGAGATTTTTTTTTGGCTGGATAAGCAATGTAAATGTCGTTCCATGAACTATTCAGTTTTCCGTCGGGCTAAGCGCAATAGTTCTTGATATCCTGTAAACGGCTACACCAAAACTAAACGCACAAAACCATTTTAAATTATACCGTATTACCAGGTCTCAGAGTATTGGAGTTGACAACACGGTATCCCGGTACCTAAGCACTCACTTTTCCACATCGATTGCACATCTGCCCTGATCTTGGACGCTGTAATGCTGTCCGAAATGTTGGATAAAGAAGAAGGTAGCGCAACACGGCACAATACCCCGAAAATAAATCACTTTTATTATTTAAAGTTTTTTTTGGTTTCGAACAGCAGTAATTTATTATTATCCGCCCCCGCGAAATGGCCTTACCTTGATGCTATTTTACTTCTCCAAGATTGAAGTTTCGTAAACTTTGATGAAAGGCTCTGCACCTGCGTTCCGTTCAAAGCTTCGAAAAGTTTCAAATTTATTTGCTAGGGGAAGAAAGCTGAACGTTCCCGTATCAGTGAAATAAATTCTTTGTTGACTAAAATTCTTTCTAAGTGTTTCTCCTCAAAAATAAAATAACCTATTGCATTTTCTTGTCAAGCAGGTACGTATCTTGGTCATTTATCTCGTGGTACTCTTTTTTTACTTAATTCATTTCAATTTCAATTTGGGTAGGTACTTACCTATTTTTAAGATCCCACTTAATTTGAGCCACTTGAGCAACTTCATTTGAGCCACGTGAAGCTCTACAACTTTGGTTAAATATTAAAAATAAAAATCGTTTTCGATTACATATTAATAGGATATATTTATGGGCAAACCGAGAACTAACCACCCAAATTATGATAATGTGTTTTGAGTATTAGTGTTATTGCAAAAACGATGCTGACATTTTACAATTGTATTCTTCAATCAAGAGCAGTTAAATTTAAGAATAAAAAACGTCTCGAATTTGGTATACGAAATCCAGTAGGCAACTGATTAATTGATTTATTTATTTATTTATTATTTATTAATCTTCAGTTAGCTCACATCTTCGTGTGTGCTAATAGTTTTATAAACATATAAACATGTACATTGTTTGGCAAACATAATCTTTCTTTAAATATTTCAATAAAGTCACAAAAAAAGAAACATTAATAATTGAGATAGACATATTTTCTTGATTCGTTTTTGAACTTATTAATATTTTCTATCACAGCAATTTGCTTCGGGATTTTGTTATAGAGTTGAACGGCCTGTGAACATTATTATTATTATTATTATTATTCGCCATTACACGCCATACGTGTAATGGCGAATTTAAAAGTGAAAACTTTGAAAATTATTGTAACACTAACCTAAATAATATATATACTTAATCTACAGGATGCTTAGAACATACAGTTTAGTTTTGAAGGGCAATTAAAAAAAAAAACGGCGCAACTTACAGATATGGTGTTACAGATTTCTGAAGTTTACGGCCGGATTTTGGCAGATCTCGACGGGCGACGGCGATTTTCTCCTGAATTCGATCCTTAAATTCTTCCAAGGTGTGAGGCCGATGTTCCTTCAGGTAGTCTCACAGGAATAAGTCGTAAATGCTTAAATCAGGTGAGCGCGCGGGCCTCCCTTTTGTACTGTTTTCTATGCGAAATTTGTAATTTTGATAAATGTACAGGGTTTTCCAATAAGAGGTGTTATTTTGAATAACCCGCTATTTCGGTAGATGTTACTTTTGAAGCTGTCATTTTTTGACATTTGACAAGTAAAAACTACGCCATTAATAAAAACGGAACGATACACGCTTCAACAACGCATTGAAATTGTTAAAATTCACTTGAGTGAATCAAATGCAAATCATTTTGAGTGATGAGGCCTATATTCGGTGGCTTCGTCAACAAGCAAAATTGTCGCATCTGGGGCTCAGAAAACCCAAGAGTTATTGTTGAAAAGCCTCTCTATCCTCAACGTGTGACTGTTTGGTGCGGTTTATGGTCCGGCGGAGCCATTGGTCCTTACTTTTTCGAAATTGAGGCTGGAGCAACAGTTACGGTGAATGGATTGCGCTATCGAGAGATGATTAATGATTTTTTATGGCCGGAATTGGATGGTATTGATCTGGACAACGTTTACTTTCAAAAAGACGGCGCTACGTGCCACAAAGGCAACGAAACCATTGATCTTTTACGATTGAATATCAAAATAACACATCTTATTGGAAAGACCTGTATAATTGTACCTATTAACTCCCAGCTATGTATTGTAAGCAGAGATGTGCAAAATGGGTACCCAAAACCATTTGAAATGCAAAATGGAAATGGGTCAAAACTTTTCCATTTGAAAATGCAAAATGCAAAATGGTTTTTAGAAAAGCATTTCAAATGCAAAATGCAAAATACCTATTTTCAAAATGCATTGGAAATGCAAAATGGTTTCTCAGTTTTAAAATAATTATTGAAATTGTAAACAACTTTGTCATTTAATAATGGAAATCAATGTAGAACAACTTGTGGAATAACAAATCATACATACTGATATGTACTGCGTAAAAAACAATTGAATTTGAGTGGAATATAATAGAATCTATTATAAACTAAATATTGTCATTTTTAATGATTTTTTCCTAAGGCCATCATCATTTGTGTAGTAACTCTCTAGTGAGGGGACATCCACCATCCACCAGTGAACAATAAAGAAATACAGGACAGTGAGACAATCAGACAATATAAAATGTTGTTTTCTAGTGCGCACCCATTATTTGACCATAGATTGTCACAGAAAATTCCAAGCAGGCGCACTAGAAAACCCACAGATAATATAATACAACTTTGAGAAAACCAATATATATTCTATATTATGTAGCCTTAGCCATTATTAGATTTTAGAAGTACGAGCTTCTCAAAAACATCATCACTCATCTTTCTTCTATGAGGTCTCATGATTATACCTCCATTTGAAAAGAGACATTCAACTAGTGCTGAACTCGGAAGACAAGTATTGCATTTGATGAACATGTGCTTAACAGTAGGGTAGTCATGAAACATTTCAAAATCGGTTCTTTTGTCTTGAAGGTATTGCGAGGTTTCTAAATCTGGAGTTCCTGCTGTTGCTGCGGAAGAATCAGATGAATCTTCATTATCTTCGAAAAAAATAAGATTCATCTTGTACCATTAGTTCCACTTTGTGGATTTACATAACATTTTGGTACTTTCTTTTAATTTCCTTATTTGTAGTAAAAACACTGAACGGACTCTGTCCTTCTGTTCTTTAGGTGTGCACTTCATTTAAAAAAATGGATGCGACACTGTAGCGCGAATTGTACTTGTAGTAGCGACCATGCTTCCTTTTAAAACCTTTGAACAAGTTGAATAAATAAACATTTCCATTCCCAATGCAGCCAATGCTGGTAACATCTTTGAAGCAAATACTTCATATTCGTGGTAATGTATTGATATCTCTCAAAGAAAAAATATATTTGGTTAAAATGCAGTTCGTACATATTTATACAGGGTGTATCGGCACGTACCCGACAAACTTTAACCAGCTATTCCTTAGCATATTTGGAGTAAAAAATCTTATGTGCACTTTGCTGTCCGGTAACGTTTTTTTTTAATAAAAAATTTATTATTCATATTTTCACCACATGTCACCACTGTTTTATCCTTTGATAAAGTTTGAAAACCCATCTGGCAAATATTTTATTCGAATTCCGTTGAATAATGCACGTGTGTACCTATATTGGCGCACGTTTACAGTCACAACGAAATAGCACGGCACCATTCGTCTCATTTTTAACTATTATTATTTAGTGTGTGCGAAAGAGCGAAGACGCTTTTTGACACACTTGCTTATAACAGCTGTTTAACACGAAACGCAATGCCAATGACAGTGATGTAGTGCGGAAATTTTAAATTTTTTTGTTTTTAATTGAAAAAAAAATGCTACCGGACAGCAAAGTGCCCATAACATTTTTTACTCCAAATGTGCTAAGGAATAGCTGGTTAAAGTTTGTCGGGTTAGTGCCGATACACCCTGTATAATGAAATAAAATAAGCAATGCCATACAAGTTATCCATCTAAATCCATCTTCACTTGTATATTCTTAAACTACTGAATATACTAACATAGCATTCTACAATTCTAGCATAATATATTGGTTTTCTTTAGGAAGCGTGCATAGGTAGATAGTTCGATATGAGAAATAATAATATTAATTACAGTACTTACATGATTTTAAATTCAAAAACACCACGATCACAGATTATGAAACCATTAAAAACACAAAAAATTTGCGCGGGACTAATGTTAAAAAAAATAGAAACTGCTATCTAAAATTTAATATTACAGCGTCATGGCCCCGTGTTCACTATTTGAATCTGTATTTTTTTAATAGCATCACTTAATTGCCAGGGCTCCTACCAGGTAGCAACTTGACAGACGTAAATTATCTCTCATAGCGAGGTTGAGGACCGACTGATATACTGGGCCTATGATGAAAAGATGAATGGAGATAACAGGAAGAATGTTGCAAAAAGGCATTTAAAATGGAAAATGCATTGAGAAAAGCATTTAAAATGCAAAATGCAAAATGGTTTTCAGAAAAGCATTTAAAATGCAAAATGGAAAATACCCATTTCGCATTTTGCATTTCCATTTGAAATGGATTTATTTGAAATAAAGCACATCTCTGATTGTAAGTTCCTTCCGTCCTACAATGAGTTTTGTAACTCATCGGGATTGCTCTAGCAAGAAATAAAAAATAAAAAAAAAACATAATTTTTTTTTATATAATGTAAAATAATAATAAAAATGCTGTTTTGTATTGGTACCAATTTGATTCGGTAGTATTTTCTCTTTGAGTTAATAAATTAAGCTAATACATTAAATGTTTATTAACTTATTAATGGTGGTAAGCAGGAACTTAATTTTTTTTTCTAAATTTAAAACGCTTTTAAATCACCGAGATTACCTTACTTGTTATAATTTTTTTTTATTCGGTTTAATACAATATGTTTCAATGTGGTCCTCACTGGATGCTTTACTTTATTATATAATAAACGGATAATATGATGTGAAATAATTAATTGGAAATATATTAACATAAAACTGAGTTCAATAAAAAAAAATTATTAAAAATCAAATAAATAATCAAGGCGGCAATGAAAAAAAAAACTGTAATTATGGTATCTGTATTATTTAAAGTATCTTATACTATATTTTTATGTGTTTAAAAATAATAATTTGGTCACCCATTTATTTATTTTAAGTTTCCCGAGTTCAAAAGAATAATTTCTAAGCACCTACTGTTAAAAATACGTTTAAAATGCTTGAAAAATATACGCTTTTCTTTAAACATTATTGAGAAACATAGGAAGCACAAAAATAGGCACAAATCACTAAATTTTTCCTTTTATTTTCGATAAACGGAGATATATTTTATTTTTCTCAAGCCATTAAAAACGTAGTCGGTTACTATGAATCATCAAAGGTGAGGTTTACGTTTTAGTATGTAACTATTTGTTTGAGGACTCGTCAAATTTAATGCAACGAAGTAATACCGTTCGTACTGTGGTTAGGTACCTATTTTCACAACCTGGGTTACTACTTAGTCTTCGTAATAAGGTTTTCATCAGTGACGTGATTTACACGAGATTAGCGTATGTGGTATAGAAAATGACAATATTTAGAAATGTTCAGGTACACCAACAAAACCTAGTTACCCAATTAGCACCAACCCTCCCGACTTTAGGGAGAACACAAATATACAAACTAAAGGTTTTTATTTATTTATTCATACTCAAAACATTTAAAAATAATGTTGTTTTAAATCAATTACTATTTATTAGGATACTTTATTTTTTTGGATTAGAAAATTTCTTCGAAGGTGGAAATAAAATATGTCGCTTGACTGAAAGTGAAAATATTAATGGTGATATTTAAATAATTAAAGAAAGAGAAATATTTCCTGGGTACGAATAACCTATTAATTTCCTATTACCATCACAGTTAGCGTAAAATGTTGCTTGTATTGTGATGAAGGACTTTGCTAGTCGAGGAATTGAACTCATGACGCCTGGGTGGGATCCAAGCGCGATGCCAACTCTGACACTGACCGGTCAACTATTAATTTCATTGAATCTATGTCGAACTCTGACTCATTCCTACTAATTAGAATTATTTTTGGATTACTAGGTGATTCAACGAATTTCGAAAAAAATGAAATATTATTTTAATTTATTGTTAATACAGTCCAATGAATTTGGAGTATTATTTGAACTACTTACGTCATATGTTAAAATTGGTTGAATAAAGTCAACTATTAAAATAAGATTATAATTTATTCATTTGATAAATTCAGTCTTAACAGATTACAGTTCTTATTACAATACAGTAGTTTGTAAACCCGTGTTCTATATCTTTATAGCTGGTTTTTGGATTCAGCGTATTTCAATGTTTACAGGAACATTATAAATAGGACTCAAATTCCGCGAATGTGGAAAAGCTTCTTATCCTAAAATATTTTATATCTTAGCTGAGACGTATTACGAGGTAAATTTGTTATGACACAGCCTCCGCGTATGGCTTTTAAAATATCTTCTATCCGCCACTTAAACTGCCTTCGGTTTTACGGCATAATTTTTAACTCTGGCCTAAAGTTACAGACTACGGATTTTAGGAATGTAAGAAACATTCAAACTTGGCTTTCACTGTGCATTAACATGTTTAAATATGTACAATTTCTAATATTAAGTTTTTTATTATTAGTAATTTTTGATGGTCTCTATAAAACAGTTGTACATCAATATATTAACAATTTTTAAGTACAGACAGTTATTATTTTTTTTATATTAACTCCACACAGGAAGCCCTGAAGGAAATAATTTCCCTCAGGGCCTATGTCTTCTCTGGGGATGCTGTGTGGAGGGTTGTTTGGAGGAGAGGAAGAAGTGAACATAGGTCTTGAAGAGATCCATGTTGTAGCAGGGAGGAAACATAGGGCAAATCGACCGGTCGGTGGCTGAGTGGCATCGCGTTTGGGTCACACACATGCTTAGTGTGTTCAATTCCTCGGCCGACTTGTGATTTTTACAGGTTCAGCAGTTGTGTATCTGCGGACCCTGTACAGTACACCCAGCTTCTGAGAGGCTAACTTGACTCTTGTTTCGATTGGAGCCTCCGTGAATGAGCTGGTCGCTTAGATTTACTCCAAGCATATCAATGGAAGACGTGTTGGGAAAATTGCTTCCGTTGAATGAGACTACATTGTCATTTCGATCCTTTTTACGTCGACGTAATCAGACATGATTGGGTATTTGAAACATCAAATTCGACTAGGTTATTCTTATCCCAAGAGGTAACCGTCCATTCTCTGCTTCGAAGCCCACCGATCTGTTGGAGTTTGTGTATCTTTTGGGGACCTGTCAAACAAAAAGCACAAAGTAACAATGAATTGGTGCACACGACAAAAAAAACTCGGAGACAGAACCGATCCGACCAAGAGGAAGAGATGACACCATCGGCAATCGTCTGAATCGACCTTTCCTTCAAAAAGTCGGAAATCCACCTACACAAGTTTGCGGGAAGTCCGTGAGAAGGCAGTTTTTCAGTCCTCAGTGCCAAACTCTGTCAAAGGCCTTGGAAATGTCCAGTGCAACTGTTTTCGTCTCACTGTACTGTACCAGGCATCGCCCCAAGACATGCGTCACATATGCGAGAAGATCACCGCACGAGCGGTTCCGCCGGAATCCGTATTGACGGTCGTTATTAATTTTATTCTTCTCTAGGTACGCGGTTTCGAATGATTTTTGACAGAATCGATTCATTGTTCGATGACGTTTTAAAACGATTGTCTCAATCTGTGTGATGATTTTTGACAGAATCGATTTGTCCATGACAATGAATCGAAATATTTAGATGGTCAAAAAGATCGAGTAAACCATCGATGATTCATTGATTGTGCACATCGCTAGTATAGAGACAGACTTCAGAGACATTTTTTCACTTTATTTCAGGGCAGCGCACCTCTGCGATACCAGAGCAGGTATTCCGTCAGGCCCACTAGCACTACTAACGACAAGCCCCCGTAAGATCTGGAGAACTTCCCGATGCCGTATCCTCAAATAGAAACCAGTTTTTTCAAATAGAAACTGCATTGAGGGACCGACGGCGGGACAGCACCCCGATCATAGAGGGTCGAGTTTGCCGCAAACATTTTACCTAATAAGTTGACCTTTTCGGTGACGGTGTTTGCTAGTGAGCCGTCAGGTCTGGTAAGAGGTCTGGTAAGACTTGTAGAAATTGCGACAAATTGAGTGCGCAAGCGACCAGTACGCTCTGTTGCCATGCGGACAGGCCGACAGCCTTTTGTTGATCTGCAGGTCGTACTCGAATTTTGATCTATATAATTTTATTTCTCTTGCTTTCCTTTGCCAATGTTTTGTAAATGGTAAAGAGTAACAGAAAAATGGTAAAAAATAATAAAAATATATCTATAAACAAGTAGAAGAAGTTTTTTTTTTTTTATTTATTTTTTTATTTATTATAAATTTTTAAAGATACAGGTATATGCAGTCCCACAAAGCTGTCACACATGACGGCTTGTCTGTAGGTTCTACAAATAATATATATAAAACATTTTTAATTTTTAATACATGTATGACACAAAATTATACAATAAACAATATCACAAAATAATATATATCAAAGTACCTACCTATATACAAATTATTTAGGCAGGTACGTTGAGATGTTCAGGAATACATCAATAATAATGTTCAGAGATACATTGATTCGTCGCTTATTAGCCAACGCTTAGTGTTTTTGGGGCAGGGTCTCTCATTATTCTGAGGTTTAAAATAATTATTAAATTTATTGAAAATCTCTGGTATTAAATATTTAAGCGTTCGGCTTCCATACTTATTTGTTACTCTTGGAATAATGAGGCCCTTATTTTCAGTGAATCTTGTTGTGTGATTATGCACCGGTTGCTTTTTATATTTGCTATCTCCCTCATTATCCATTATAATTATGTACCAAAGAAGACCCTTTATTGGAAGTAGGCCCTCAGAACCATACAGTAGTTTTAGATTACTTCTTTGTCTGTAGATATTCGGTGGTACAATTTTTTTTATTATAGCAATTTGTAAGTTTTGTATATATTTAATATAAATATTGCTTGAGTGCCCCCAAGTTCGTATGCCATATCTGAGTATGGATTCGACCATAGAAAAATAAATTATTTTAAGAGTACAATGAGGCAAAACAAATTTCAGTTTATAAAAATTACTTGCAAAAGATCGGAGCTGGTTACAGATTTTAGCCACTTGTTTATCCCATTTAAATTTATTGTCTACTATTAGTCCCAGATAAGTATATTCGTTAGTAAAGTCAATTGTTTCACAGTGGCAAATATTTTCAATTTTTCTATGAATACATTCAGAATTATGAGCAATTATTTTGGGTATATTCCATATTCCCAGGCTTGGTGATTTTACATACATACATTTTGTTTTTTTAACATTAATAATTAAACCAACATCATGAGCCCATTTAAGTAGCTCGTTAAAGTCACTTTGCAATTGTTGAATAGCTATGATAGGATTTTCATTGGATACTACAAGTGCAGTATCGTCAGCAAAAATGAATCTAAAGGCCTTTTTAAAGAGTTTTGACATAACAATAACATATATAATGTACAATTTTGGACCTAAAATTGATCCTTGCGGTACTCCTGATTTAATATGTCTTCCTTTACTCATATCATTTAAAATCTTTACGTTCATTTTTCTATTAGTTAAGTAGTTTTTAAAGAATGAGAGGAGTTTACCCCGGATTCCAATGTTTTCAAGAACCTTAATTAATTGTATATGGCTGAGAGTGTCAAAAGCTTTTGAGTAGTCAATAAAAAGCACCAGTACATGTTTTTTAGAATTAAGTTGAGAATTTATAAAATCAGAAAATTTTTCCAGCAATTTATCACAACTTTTTTTTTTCTGGAACCCGTACTGGCATTCATCTATAATATTCAAATTATTCAAATATTTATCTAAATTTATCGAAATATATTTTTCTAAAATTTTTTCTAGTTCCGGGAGAATAGAAATTGGCCTGTAATTGTTAATTTCGGAGTGATCTCCATTTTTGAAAATAGGTCTTACAATGCTATTTTTTAATTCATCGGGGATGAGGCTGGTATCGATTATTCTGTTGATAAAGTGAGCAATAACAGGGCTAAGTAATTTGACATGTTTTTTTAAATCAAACATACGAATTAGATCTATGCCCGGTGACTTTGAATTTTTCATACCTCCGATAATATATTCAATTTGCTTAGCATTAGCTCTAGGTAAGTACATTGAATGCGGTAGGGATTCTTGCAAGTGATTAGACGCTCGGAAATCACATTCATGTAACAACTTATTAACTCCTTCATCAAAAAAGTTAGCAAAATTTTCTGCCACTGCATCAGAAGATTGTGACTTTAGGAAATATTTAGATAAGACTTCATCGCAACCAGATTTATTTTTCCTACCCAAAATTGTATTAATTTCATTCCATGTTTTTTTAATGTTCTTGAAACAGTGATTAAATTTGTTATTATAGTATGCCTTTTTTGTGTTTAATATTTGTTTATTAAGTTTATTTCTATATTTTTTGAAAGAGATTTCATATTTTTTATTATTAGGCGTGTTTTTCCACTTTTTCCACATGGCATCTCGTATTAGAATACTTTCAGCGAGACTGTCATTCATCCAAGTTTTTTGGTTATTTCGAAATTTTTTTGTTTTTAATTTTGTAAAGGTACTTTTTTCATAAATATTTTTAAAAATCGATTTTAATTCTGCATAAATAATGTTTGGTTCAGACAATTTTAACATTGCATTCCAATCGGTGATTTCGATCAATAAATCAATCCTTTTGTCCGATAGTGCAGTGTAATACTCTTGGTGCGATTTGTCGACGGTACATTTATCATAGTAACAGAAGTTAATACTAGCTGCAGTTAGGTAGTGGTCAGCTATTATTGAATCGCATACGCATGAACTGATTTCGGTCGTCTCCTTCACTCTTACATAGATATGGTCTAAACATGAAGCCGTTACATAATTAGTCAATATCGCTTCTCTAGTCACATCATTTATACATCTGGTCATTCCAAAATGAGACATGAGGTTTTCATATTGCATAGTTATGGGTTCGTGTACATTTAATAAGTTAATATTCGTATCACCTAGAACCAATACGGATTCTTTTATATCAATATTTCCCAATATTGTCTCCAGCTCATCAAGAAATAATTTTTTTTTTGTATTTGGCGGTCTATATATTGCTAAAAGATGTAAGCGAATATGTTTGTTTACTGAAATGGTTCCGTAAACGCATTCAAAATTATTAGTCATAATATTTATTTTTTCAAATGTAAGGTGATCTTTCACGTACACAATAATACCGCCACCCGATCTTTTTGTTCGACAAAAATGGTACGAATTAAATCCCGGTAATTTATAAAGATTTATATTATTTTCATTAATAGACGTTTCGCATAGCGAAATTAAGTCGATGTTTCTCAAAGAGCTAGAAACAATTAATAGTAAAGTGTCCCAATATTTAGATAAATATCGTATATTTAAGTTGAGGGCAGTTATTTTATTATTTCCTAACACATGTTTTTTTGTAGCCCAGTTTTCAAAAATTGACGTGCGTTCATAATCTATTTCTGCTGAATCAAAATCACAGTTCAAGTCACCCATATAGAATAATATTTTAATTGGCAGCAATAATATATAAACATGTATTGGGATTTATAAATATAAATACGATAGATACATAACAATATAGCAGTTAGTATTTCCGATATGTTCCAGGTTAGATTATAGTTTTGTACAGAACAAGGTAGGTTTACTAATTGGCAACAATAATTACATATTGAACTTTTTCTACACATACGAATACACGAAGAGTGCGCGAACATCAATATAATCATAGATTTCAGTATACTAGCGTTTAACACTGTGGCAATGGGATAATGCATTGTAACATAAATGGCAAAAATTTTCGGCAAGGATATGAAATATTTATGTCTCAATAAATTATATACATTACGATGCATAAATGAAAGTGATAATATGAAGTTAAAAAATGAAAAAATTGTGATTAGCATTGTAATTGTTTTTTAGAATTATAATACATACCTAATCATAGTCTATACGACTTTGAGCGATATGCATCATCTTTTTGTAGTAAGAACAATTAGTATTATTAGCTTTGTGATTGGTATTTAGGGTCATCTTGAATAAGGTGTTCTGATGTTCACAGTTACTACATTTTTCTTCAGTGTTTTTGTTAGGGCATTCCTTCCATTCGTGATCTTTTGCGCAATGTAAACACGTCGCACGTTTGTCCTTATTAAAACATTTTAATGCAGTGTGACCAAATTTGAGACAATGGTAGCATTGCGTCAAGGGGCTGGCATCTTCCACTCGTACTCTGCTAAAACCAATGTTAATTTTTTCCTTTTCCATGAGGTAAGACCTTACTGCTCCGCTGGTTTCAAATATATAATTAGTGAGTCCATTTTGGTTTTTTGGTTTAAACATTTTTATTAGTTTAATCGTGTTTTTAGTATCGCTATTCATGATATCTTTTATTCCATCGTTTTGTGTTTTTATTGCCTCAATTATGTCCTCTTCAGTTAAATCTACTTGAAGATTTCTTATGAATATTTTTGGATTTTTCTTTCTTAATTCCTCTGCAACCATGTTTTTTTTAAGGGTTTTATTGATTTCATCTGTCAATTTCTCTGCATGTTCTTTTTAAGGACAAGATATAATTAATTTATTTTGCGAGGCTTTTCGTATTCCGTTCACTGCGATACCCAAGTTTGCTATTTTAATTTTCTTTACGATTTGTTCTTTAATAGCATCCGATGTCATGTTCGAATCTTCACCTTTGATGATCAATGAGAATTTGGATTCCGGGATTACTTTGAGACAACTTGCGTATGTTTTTTTTTCAAAATAGCTCGTATTCTCGATTTTTTTTTCTAATTTTTCAATTAGTTTTGACTGCAGACAAACAATCTCGTTTTGAAAAGATATTTTTTCCTGAGTCCATTTTTCTTCTAATAGTTTTATATTTAATTCCAGATTATTTTTAGCTTTCGAGTCCTTTACCGTAGAAATATTTGAAATTTCTAATTTTATGTTTTCTATTATCGACAGCACGTCCATAATGGGTTAAGCTTGTGACCGCCTCGCGGAACACCTCGCTCCCGGCAAAACTTAGATAAATGTGACAATTCTCTAATAATGTATTGTCTTTCTATAAACACGTCTACACACTACCACGGTAGAATGACGAATGTAAATAAATAACATCTGTATATCAGCGAAATGCCGGAGCCCGATTCTGAGGAGTTCTTAGCCAGCTGCTACAAGAAGTTTGTGACGGTGACGAGGACATTCCCAAAGGAGACGAAGGTCACTTGAATTATAGTAAAATCAATATTCGTTCTTTCATTGAAAATAAATAATGTTTTCCCGTCAATAAATTTCCTTTACTAAACACGCTCATTAACGAACATAAATATACATAAAGGATAACAAATAATTATAAGCGATACTTAGTCGCCTGAAATATCAATACAAATTGAAAATATCTCCCGAGTAAAAATAAATGCCGCCCACGGGAATTGAACCCGTACCTTCTGAGTCCGGTCAGGTGCTCTGAACCACTGAGCTATGTTGGCTTATTTACAACCCGCCAAAGAATTCAATATATACTAGTACCTCAATCAACAACTACTGCTTATTATATATATTTTTTAAATAATAATATTTGACAAGTTAAAATATTTCACCAACAAATGTAGATATAATATGTCTCGACGCCATCTAGTGGGAAATTTAGCGTTAACAAAGCCTTTCCTACAAAAATAAAGTTGGTTGTTTAAAATTTACTCTGTAGCATTTTATTCAAATTTAAATATTTATTAAAAAATAATAAATTTGGTTATTTTGAATATTCATTAAACATGAACAATGTTATCCATTACGCAGGAATATTTCACATTACTTACTTATGCTTGTACCAACAACCGAAATTAATTAATTTAATTCCTTCATAAATATACAGGGTGTATCGGCACTAACCCGACAAACTTTAACCAGCTATTCCTTAGCACATTTGGAGTAAAAAATGTTATGTGCACTTTGCTGTCCGGTAACGTTTTTTTTTAATAAAAAATTAATTAAACATATTTTCACCACATGTCACCACTGTTTTATCCTTTGTCAAAATTTGAAAGCAACATCGCAACTCTCGCGTGTTGCTGCGAACGAAGCCCGTATTACATAATCCAGTACCAGAAAAGAAATATTTTATTTAACAATAATGATTATTCACATTTTTCGTATGCGAATCACTGATTGTCTTCTTGTATTGTACACATCAGTTTTATTTTTGTATCTAAATTTTTTCACCTCTGGAATGCTTTGGTTTCACCTCTTACGCGTTTCACGTATTAAATAGTCTAATTTTGAAACTAAGAAACTAATTAGTAGATTTCCTGAATTTATAATCGAAGTCCAATAATTCTGAGCACTTTTAAAAACAATTTTCCTCACTTAGGTACTTATCAATAATAATAATTGGATTATTTGAACAGCGCCGTTGTTTTTTAAATCACCGTAAGTGCTCTGTCAAAATGTTACTTGCTAGGCTATCCTACAACGTATATTTTTTAATAAATTTAGTTATTTACAACTTCGCGGAATGTGATTTATGAATATTATTGCTTATGTTAAAAGCCTTCCAGAATTACCGGAATATAACGAGCAGCTTGACACACTTAAGTTTATTTCCACTAATTTGAAGGTACAAAGAATGTATAGTTTTAAAAACAATCCCGATGAATCAAAAAACGGTTCATATAAAACTGCTGCGCAACACACTGAGACAAAGGAAAGCACTCACACAAACGTCATGACTGCATTGGATTGACCACCTGCAAATGAATGCTGCCAGATTGCTAATTTATTTAAACAATAATTATTAAATTTTATTTAAAATATCGCAATTTTTTTAAAAAATCGACAATAAATTACAACTATAATTTAAAAAAAATATTCTTAACCCCACGCTTTTTCGTAATTGATTAATTAATTCAGAATTTAAACGTTGCTTGAAATGACTAGCCGTATTTGGTGACCAGATCTGAATATCCAGGTTCAGAATTTAAACGTTGCTTGAAATGACTAGCCGTATTTGGTGACCAGATCTGAATATCCAGGTTTAGAATTTAAACGTTGCTTGAAATGACTAGCCGTATTTGGTGACCAGATCTGAATATCCAGGTTCAGAATTTAAACGTTGCTTGAAATGACTAGCCGTATTTGGTGACCAGATCTGAATATCCAGGTTTAGAATTTAAACGTTGCTTGAAATGACTAGCCGTATTTGGTGACCAGATCTGAATATCCAGGTTCAGAATTTAAACGTTGCTTGAAATGACTAGCCGTATTTGGTGACCAGATCTGAATATCCAGGTTTAGAATTTAAACGTTACTTGAAATGACTAGCCGTATTTGGTGACCAGATCTGAATATCCAGGTTCAGAATTTAAACGTTGCTTGAAATGACTAGCCGTATTTGGTGACCAGATCTGAATATCCAGGTTTAGAATTTAAACGTTGCTTGAAATGACTAGCCGTATTTGGTGACCAGATCTGAATATCCAGGTACTTCCTCACCTTCCACTCCTTCCCTTAGCCATAAAACTTACCCCAATTCAACATAAAAATTGTTTAAATTATCGGATGTAATGAAATGCATAATAATTAGACCCCAAAATACTTAATTATTCAGGGAAATAAACCCCTGAGTCATCAGTTGGAAATACCAACGACATTAAGTGAAATTAACAATGCAATAATCCTATTATTGCATTGTTTAAAATTTCACTTAATTATTAGCATTAGCAAATAATATTGGGATTAGCAAATAATAATTTACGACAATTTACTCGGAAATCAATAAAGCCAGAATAATAAAAAAAGAAAGTTATCACTTACGTCGTCTGTAAGTGGCTTTACCAAAGTTTGATAATGCCGTCAGAAGGTGAAACAGCTGTCACGCGTAATAATAATTACAACTAGCAGAACTTGTTTATAAACACACTGTTTTTATAAATTTTTTAATAAGACTGTTAAAATAAAAAAAATCTCTAAATTGAAATGGAGTTCTACAAACTAAACTTAAAATCAAATAAATTTATTGCGAAGGTTCAAAGTACTGTACTGTAATATTATATTAAATAATTTTTACGTGTTTAATTATTGTTTAAAGTCAGATTAAAGCGATTAAAAAACCCACCTGGCAATTCTTATTCGAGTTTCGTTGTTTTTACGTATTGGCGCGCTTACAAGCATCAGTCGTCTCATTTTTAACCATTAATATTTAGTGTGTAGGAAAGAGAGAAGACGCTTTTCGACACACTTGTCGAAAAACTTGTTGAATGCCGACGGGCATACTCTTCTACAGATTTTATTAAATATTGATATGTAGGTAATATTGATGTGTAAATGAATGACATTGTGAGAATTTTACCAATAAATAATAAATGAAAATGCGGACATGTAGTTTATGTTAATTTTTTTATTGGAGCATTTGTTCGAAGTGACTACCATTATTTTCGATGCAAGCGTGTAGTCTTGTTATATTTTGATTATTTAAGTTTGCAGGATTTGCTTTAATTTCTGCAGCGGCTTCCATCACTCGTTCGAGCAGTTGCTCTCTTGAGGCTATTGGCTTAGCATACACTTTTTCCTTGAGAGCCCCCCACAGGTAGTAATCCAGGGGGGTCAGGTCGGGTGATCTTGGTGGCCAAGCAATGGCCGGACTTCCACGGCCTATCCAACGACCAGGAAACTCGACATCCAAGTAGTTCCGCACGGCAATCGAATAGTGTGGTGGGGCTCCATCGTGCTGGAACCACATTCTCCGTAGTAATTCGAGGTTCACATCTTCCAGAATCTCGCCCAGTTGCACTTGTAAGAACTCCAAATACATCGGTCCATTTAGTCTGGGAGGCAACTCGATTGGACCGAGTATTTGATTTCCCAGGATTCCTGCCCACATGTTGATGGAAAATCTGTCCTGGCTCGACGACTCCCGAACAAGCTTGGGGTTTTGTTCAGCCCAATGGTGCAAGTTGTGCACATTTAGCACTCCTGTTTTAGTGAACTGTGCTTCGTCGGTAAACAATATGTTTTTCATGAAGTCTGCATCTCTTATGACATTATGCAGCATTCTTCTGCAGTACACGACTCTGGAAAAGTGGTCATTCTCCATGAGGCCTTGGCAGCGCCTATAGTGAAAAGGTTTGAGCCCGTGCTTCTTCAGAACTCTCCATACCGCCATGTGTTCCCTGTGTCCTATCATCAGAGCGACCCGACGCACGGACAGCGTGGGGTCTTCGGTAATTAAGTTCAGGATTCTCTCCTCAACTGCCACAGGAACGATGTTGTGTCCTCCGCCGGCGCCTTCAATCCGTCCGATGCCACAGTCACGCAATTGTTGATACATCTGAAACAAAACAACAAATAACAACTGCTTTTATTATTCAGCTCAGTAATAATGTCAAATAAACAATCGCGGGCTTTTTCACTCATTTTATTTTTAAAGAACACTTATTTTAGGCACATATCAGAAAACTTACGTTTTCTCTTCATTTATTTCATTTTTTTATAGTAAAATGTATAACAAAGTGTTTTAAATTATAATTTTCTTAACTAGGTACGGTTGATATCTTGGATTCACAGGGGTGAAATTGAATTCAAGTAATTTAAATAATCCCATGGTGAGAAAGGGAGTGAATTCAATTGCAGTGAATGATGCATTTATTAGAGATTAAAATTAATTAACTTTTTAAAACGCCGTTTAGTGACCACTGAACACAAATCACCTAAAGTACAATTTACATTTTTAAAGTTGGTGGCCCCTTGTTATGTTTTTAATGTTCCCAGTTTAAATTTCAAAAGCGCTTTTTGGCATTATCAATGAATGTAAATAGTTTCAATAAACAATTGATAGGGTACAAACCTGGACAAAGGTAGCATGGTGTGGGATGCGTCTTCCAGGAAACCTCATGCGATACTCCCTTACGGCTGCTCGTGAATTTCCATTGCAAAATCCATAAACAAAAACAATATCTGCTTGCTCGGCAGGTGGATAATTGAGGGGCATATTTCAACAGTAAAAACTTAGATAACAAAACAAAAACGAAACTAGAAACTTGATGACATGCGAACTCCCAAAACAGCACTGACCACTGATACGAGACGGGGTGGCGGGAACCACACGGGACTTGAGACAGAATATGTGTGAAAGAGATGACAGTAGCGCGGCGTTGCCAATTATTTTACCCCTATACTGTGGGCAGTAGCGGAGTGTGGAAATTTTATTTATTTTTTGTTTTTAAAAGAAAAAAAATGTTACCGGACAGCAAAGTGTACATAACATTTTTTACTCCAAATGTGCTAAGGAATAGCTGGTTAAAGTTTGTCGGGTTAGTGCCGATACACCCTGTATGTGACTAGCTAACGTGTACCGGGCGTTGCTGGGGGTTATCCTTAGGAGATAGTCATAGACTATAAGGGATTTTTCTGTAGGCCTTTTTAAGATATACAATTCCGTAGTATGTACATCACACAGACATAGGAATTAATAGACGAGAAGATAATGGCGAGGGGTAAAATCAACTGTTGAAGAACGAAGGGAGTAAGGCTGACTGTGATTCGTCAATAAATCAATCTGACAGTAAATAGGCATCTCGCATTATAATATCACCATTTAGTTCTTAAAAGTAAAATCTGCTTTTGAATGAATAGACATTTTTACATGGGAACGCAAATTACTCGCCACGTTATGAACAAATTTGCGAAGTCCAAATTCGGCAAAAAAATTCGGTTCTATTTTCAGAGTCGAATATTTCGTTTAAGTATTTAGTTAAGACACTTTTATAAATGTTCATAATTTACTTCCCAGCAACCAACCAGCTTTGTGTTTCGCGTCCAGACGTTTCTCGATGTGATAGTAACAACTGATTCATATTATACGATGTGAATATGCTTAAAATAAAGTAAAATAATGCTTATATATGGAATGTAATACGACAATTGGGTTTATTCTCTTTTTCACATCTATTTTTACAAGTTTTCATAGTACAAGTCAACATTTTGCCGTGTTATTTCGTAAAATGAACCGATGATGCCTCGACCATAGTTCGCACAAGAATGATGACGTCACGTTTTCAAATTTCACTTGAGGCCATACGCGAGCCCAGCCGGCTCCAATGGAACCGGTATGGGGAGTGGGGATAATACGCTTTTAATCACTTAGGGCAGGTCTACTAATATTCATATGTCTATTGTACATCATAAGGTTTAGCCAGCGTTAGCACTTTAAGCTCCCGAAAATATTTTTTTCGATTTGATTACAACCATCGATTTTTCCCTATTTTTTATAAATATAACATAAATGTTATATATATATATATATATAAACCTTCTGGTATAAGTTCTCTAAATGATAATGAAAACCCTATAAAAATCTTTTGCGTAGTTTTGAAGAACTAAGCGGACAGACAGACGTGGATCCCGACTTTATTTTATACTATTTAGATATAATCAAGCTCAATGCGTCGAGTTATTTCTATAAAATCTGTAACAAATATAATTTTAATGACACATTGTAGTTGAATTTCAAAATATGTTAGCGTTTATATTACTCACGTTTGCCCGACATTACTGAAATTTGTGTAAACGTTGGAATTATCTAACAGATTTAATTCAGGAGAAATAGTAAATATACCTACTATTTGAGAATATGAAAACTAATATAATTAATGCAAATTAAAAATGAATATATTTCATTTAGCATAAGCTGTCAACCGTTTATTTTCTTCAAATCAAAGCTCCAACCAAACTCCAATACAACTGAATAACCGCAACAATTCCCACAATCCTTCAGCCCAACTTTATAATACCGGTTATGTATTATTACATAGTGCTTTCATATAAACGAAATATTGAATTCCGTAAATCTAAAATTAAACTTTCGGGTGCGCAGTTTACACCCGCGCTGTGCAAGCGGGTTCCCTACAGAGCATCGAACCATCCCCTTGTATACTGTGTAGGGTAGTTATAACAGAACTGAATTATCACACAGAATCGTTCTTCAGTAGCATCTCTCGGGTGTGACATTCCCATGGTAATACAATGCCTCAATAATAACAAGAATCTTTAAGTGGGGAACAACGACGATTTAGTCGATATTTGAGTTCCAGATTTTTATAAAATAAGTTTAAGAATAGGAATATTACAACAGAATGTACTTTGGTAGGTGATGTCAGATGATGTTGTTAGAATATGTTATTTTTACCCAGTTGACTGAGAGAGTAGATACCATAACTTCTCGGTGTCAATTTAGATTCAGACTTTTCGCTTAAAAGTCAAATAAATAGGACTGTAAGCACCGGTTTTTTTCACCTAAGACAACTCAAGTCTGTCCGAAGAAACCTTCCTTCAGAAGCAAAAAAACTACTTATCAACTCTTACGTAGTCTCACGTCTCGATTACTAACGACATTTATGCCAGCCTTCCAAAATATAAAAATTGAAAAACTTCAATCATTGTTTAATGCAGCAGCAGGGCTCATCACAGGGGTTTCAAAATATTCGCACATTTCAGAACACCTTCGTAACCTTCACTGGCTCAAGTGCCCTGAAAGAATCCAGTACAAACTGTGCTGGATGGTGTTTAAATCCATCAATGAAATGGCCCCACCCTACATTTCTGAACTATGCTTCCCGGAAAACACTGGTCTGAGGCAGTCAACTCTTAGATCAGCAACATCAGCAGCTGTAGGCAGACTGATAGAACCTAAGCGCAAGCCAAATACTAAGTTTGGTGATCGCGCTTTCGGAGTATCTGAGCCGAAGGCTTGGAATAAACTCCCTCCGGAACTAAGATCCATAACAAGTCAAACAGAATTCAGGTCTAAACTAAAAACTTACCCTTTTAAGCTGTCGTACCCTTAAATTAAATATACCATTCCCAAGAGAAAGTCCAGTTATATTCAAATTTTCAATTAAGTCCTAAATCCTGTATCTAAATTTCGCCAATAAACAATTAGATAATGTTAATTAAGTGTTAATCTCAAGTGACCTACCAGGTAAGTATTGTACTGTATATTTTCTCCATAAATAGTTAAGTAATAACATGGATCACTGTAGAAATGTATTATAAGTTTGTACAGCGCCCCTGAGGTGTTTTTGCACAAAAACGGCGCTATACAAGTCATCCAAGTATTATTATTATTATTATTATTATTATCATACCGTATTTTAGATTTTTCTCCCCTTTGTATAAAATAGTAGTACTGTGAATAGTACACCTCGCGTCTATAGTTTCTAATTTTATCTAATTTATTAAATAAAATCAAAATTTTCCAAGATTTGCCTTACCTTATTAATTTATTTAATTGTTATACATCATTTGTCCAAAGAAACGTCACCATCTCAATGACAATTATCTTAAAAATTTCTTCAGACAGGAAGGTACCTACCTAAAAACACGACGATTTCCCTTAAAAAAATAATATTTACTAGTTTTTGCTACGCTCAGTCAATATATAAGACAGAATAAATGCAAACATGTACGTTCTTTGTCATCTCAAAGGCTTGTTTATTTTGTAGATAACATCTTTCCATAATTAATCGAGTTGTGTCGTGAGCCATTGTTTTGTATATAAAAAAATAAATTTGCAATGTTTACTCGTAAATCATTATCATACTTAATTAAAATACTAATTTTAACAGGACCGTTTTTGCAAAATATCATCTCAAGTGAGCTTCACCAAGCTAGAGAAAATTTAACAGAAGTGTGGATGTGTGAAGTATCTACAGGTCAAAGCATCATGGTGTATCTCTTTGTAGTAGGTTGCCTGGAAAAATCCCCACGTCCAAAATTAGAGTTCTAAATAAACAATAGTTATTTAAACACTTCTTATGCTAATATCAGTCAGATTACCTTTACGTCCATGTTAACTTATTTACTCGTTTATGTTCTTATTATTTTCTAAATAAAGAAATAGTTATTTTCACACTTCTTATGCTAATATCAGTCAGATTACCTTTACGTCCATGTTAACTTATTTACTCGTTTATGTATCTTATTATTTTCTAAATAAAGAAATAGTTATTTTCACACTTCTTATGCTAATATCAGTCAGATTACTTTTACGTCCATGTTAACTTATATACTCGTTTATGTTCTTATTATTTTCTAAATAAAGAAATAGTTATTTTCACACTTCTTATGCTAATATCAGTCAGATTACTTTTACGTCCATGTTAACTTATTTACTCGTTTATGTTCTTATTATTTTCTAAATAAAGAAATAGTTATTTTCACACTTCTTATGCTAATATCAGTCAGATTACCTTTACGTCCATGTTAACTTATTTACTCGTTTATGTATCTTATTATTTTCTAAATAAAGAAATAGTTATTTTCACACTTCTTATGCTAATATCAGTCAGATTACTTTTACGTCCATGTTAACTTATATACTCGTTTATGTTCTTATTATTTTCTAAATAAAGAAATAGTTATTTTCACACTTCTTATGCTAATATCAGTCAGATTACTTTTACGTCCATGTTAACTTATTTACTCGTTTATGTTCTTATTATTTTCTAAATAAAGAAATAGTTATTTTCACACTTCTTATGCTAATATCAGTCAGATTACCTTTACGTCCATGTTAACTTATTTACTCGTTTATGTATCTTATTATTTTCTAAATAAAGAAATAGTTATTTTCACACTTCTTATGCTAATATCAGTCAGATTACTTTTACGTCCATGTTAACTTATATACTCGTTTATGTTCTTATTATTTTCTAAATAAAGAAATAGTTATTTTCACACTTCTTATGCTAATATCAGTCAGATTACTTTTACGTCCATGTTAACTTATTTACTCGTTTATGTTCTTATTATTTTCTAAATAAAGAAATAGTTATTTTCACACTTCTTATGCTAATATCAGTCAGATTACCTTTACGTCCATGTTAACTTATTTACTCGTTTATGTTCTTATTATTTTCTAAATAAAGAAATAGTTATTTTCACACTTCTTATGCTAATATCAGTCAGATTACCTTTACGTCCATGTTAACTTATTTACTCGTTTATGTTCTTATTATTTTCTAAATAAAGAAATAGTTATTTTCACACTTCTTATGCTAATATCAGTCAGATTACCTTTACGTCCATGTTAACTTATTTACTCGTTTATGTATCTTATTATTTTCTAAATAAAGAAATAGTTATTTTCACACTTCTTGTGCTATCAGTCAGAATAATTTTATTATTTTCACTAATCTACTCTGTATTTATATTATTTTGCTCACAATGTGTTGGTCTGAGTCATCAATATTCCAAATCACCCAAAGTGTTACGTTATTCTCAACAACCTTGCCTTGACGATAGCTTTCTCTCCAAAAAACTTACATGTCGTATTTATGTTTCTCGTATCATATTATAACCATAATATTTAAGATTTTCTTCAATACATCAAAGAAACACACAAGCTTATCCGAGTGCTTTTACGTAGAATTTAAGATAAAACCAATCTTCCGCGGAATGAAATCATCAAATGAGGCAATTAGTGTCCTTAATGATTTCGAGAGAAAAAAATCTGTTTGATCGTAGGCGAATAAGAACATTTTGATAGTAAGCGGAATCGATAATGTCCCGAAATAATTCATTTTGAAAACATATAAATGTACCCACAGGCAAATATTTTTGAACAGCGCACGTTTGAATGTATTTCTGCACACTTCACAATTTGTTCGAAATTATTTTGAACACTCGCCCACGGTCCTCTTTTACCCGCAGTAATCCTTCGATACAGAACACCAAAATGCGGGCAAAAATTTCATTAAAATAATCTACTTTAGTACAATTTTAATTTAAAAAATCTCATTCACATTTATAAATACAAAACTCAAGAAATAACAACAAAAGCGCTTATCAAAAACACTATCTGTCAAGGTCAAAAACATATCCAACAAGCAACTTTGAATACAACGTTTGAACAAAAAAAGCTTCTTATTCTACGGTACTTAACTCTTAAAGTAACAACAACATTTTAACATTTAAATCTCCAATAAAAATCTAGATACAAAACATTGGGAGATCAGAATATCAGAAATAGAAAACATACTGACACCAAATACAGACTGAAACAGAAATCACACAACTCCACTAAAAACACTACTTATTGGTTTATTGATACCTTATAATAAAATTTTAATATGAAAACGAGAGATCCCAGTGAGGATATTATTCTCTCTACTTGTAACAAAAAACGTAAATAATAAAACATGTATTGTTTATTTATTATCTTATTTGTATATAAAAAGCTTTATTTGGTTGCCTCAGAAACTGGTATCTTCTTTGATTCTGTTTTACATCCACTCGCAAAGCAATCGATTTTACGTTGGAAAACAAACAATCTTGTTTTATTTACTTAATTATTTATTTATTAAATTGGATTTTTCTTTCTGTTTATTTGTTCTTAATCCCCTTTGGAAGTTCATATTATTCTTTGAGATTGCCCAATTCGCGTTGTTGGCGACATGGAGAGTTTCTTTCAATGCCCAGTTTAAATACAAACATTTATTTTATAATATACCGCCGCGGTATGTTATCGCCCCTTCTACTGTTAAAGTTTTGACTGTGAAAACAAGCTTTTTTAACTTTGAATTTTTCATTTTATTACCACTTAAGTTCGCTGTTTAACAAGTCCTTGTGATAGAATAAATCGCTCGAAAACTTTTCCCTTTTGCCTTCGAGTATGGATCATAAAAATGTCTCTGGGGACAAAAGGTTCGCGTCTTGGAGAAGCAAATGTTTCATTATCAGCGTGGCATGAATCTCAAGAATACGGCTCCTGTTTTATTTATAAGCTCACTTTACTTCAAAATGGCCTTTCATTACATCTTCGGTCCTGCTTACTTGCTCCGGCTCGCTTTATTATTCCTTTAATAGTCATAATCAAGAACACCCTTTTTACATTACCCTGACTTACGTTCTTGGTAGGATCCAGTGAATTAAGTTATTCGAAATTAAATTTAACGGTAAATACTAATACATGGCCAAATATGAACGTAAACGTCTTCAGATATGTTTTATAATCTTTTGAATTCTGCCAACAGAGAATAAGAGAGCATATTTATAACAAACTCAATAATTAATCACATTAAAAAAGTTTAAAAGAGTTCGCACAATAAATATTCTCTGGTGCGTAGAGTTCTTTGTGTTGGTATCGTTGGAGAAGAGTTTAAGTCTTCTTTATTGGATGTGATATTTACATGAACGAGTTCGCTTTCCTCAGGTGTACGGCCCTGTGAAAATGCTAAAATATGTTGAAGTCATAATTTAAATCTACCATTCTGGGAATAAATGTCAAGAGTGAGATAAGTTAAATATATCAGAGTCTAAGAATTATCGAATTCGCAAGACGGGGCAATACGAACTCCACGAAATCCAAAAAATAAACATAAATTATCGTCTTGAAAGAAACGGATTGAAGAAAGTAAAGTTTTCATTTATTTATTCCATTACCGCGCTGTGGGCTGATTCGTATTCAAGGCGGGTCTTTGTCGTCAGTTGTTTTAGGGAATCAGGTATCGAGAGCCATTAAAAAGAACTAGGTAGGCATCCACTCAAATTGTACACACTTTTAAATCTTCTTATTTTACCCAAACTACCGCATTTCATAAAACATATTATTTTCCCTTAATGCTGCAGCTCGGTACATCTTAAAGAAGTTCCAGCACAAAGCTTTCGCTGTTATGAGGTGCGGTGTCTTTAGCTCTTCATGGTGTGATAAAGAAATTGAAGTATTCTTCTTTTTGTGTCTAGTGCGATTTCCCAATCTTTGGCCATTGGACGAAGAACTTCTAAATGAGTTATTCCTCTCTCCAGAACAAATAATACATTATTCTAGTCTAGTCAATGTAAGTTCCAAAGAATACATATGCGAGTAGGTTATTACGTAAAATACACACTCTTAATGTTATCTCCAAGCCTGAACGAGAGTGCAGTATCAACTTTCAAAAAAGATTTCCACGGAGGAGACCGTTAAAATATCTATTAAGAATTTAATCTCTCTCCTATTATTCCGGGCGCCCTACATTCCATCTTACCGACAGTTATGGTTGGTTGTTTTTTTTCCCCCGGGGAAAAGTGTAAAGAAAATTGATTTCTGATGACGAACCCGTGGAGGAGATTCTAGATAGCGTCAGTTTTCTTTTCCAATATATTATTTTTCTCCTAAATGGAAAAATAAGTTGTGCACTTCTTACATTTCACATTTCAGTAGGAAAAAAGTTGTTTTCTGGAAAATTGATTTAAAAGATTGAATGCTGTAATCAATCAATTAGATGTTTTCTTTTTTTTATTATTTTTCTAGTGAAAATTGGATACTAAAAACAACAACAAAAATATCTGGAAACAAACAACAAGAAAATAAGAGACATACTATCAAAATATTGATAGAATTAATGGTGATAATACACCTGCAAAATAAGCAGCAGGCAATAGGCAGTAGGCAGTAGGCAGTGACAGTAGGAAGTAGGCAGTAGGAAGTAGGCAGAATGCCATAGGCAATAGGCAGTAGGCAGTATGCAGTAGGCAGTAGGCAGTAAGGCTATTTATAGATAAAATAATGTTAAGGTTGAACAATATGGCTTTTATGGGTGAATATTATATTATTTGAACAAAATAATTTAGAAAGAATTTCCTATTTTAAATTAAGCGTGGTAGATACTCTCAGTATCGCCCTGGTGACATACCACCATTCCGAATCGAAACGTTACTTGAATTGGCTTTAGCCATGTTTGATGACCAGATCCGAATAGCCAGGTACTTCCCCATCTTCGTCTTACCCGTATATTTCGTAGGTCACGTGCATCTACTAAATCTTTTATTGACTTTTATATTATTAATTCTGTTGATTTATTCGTTTTCCGTAGCCTAGTTTTTTCCGCGAATATCCCAACGGCTCCAAAGGTTTCTGCAAATATTGCAAGCGAAGTCATAAAATGAAAATTGCTTTGACCCACAGACATAGGAATTAATAGACGAGAAGATAATGGCGAGGGGTAAAATCAACTGTCGAAGAACGAAGGGAGTGAAGCTGACTGTGATTCGTCAATAAATCAATCTGACAGTAAATAGGCATCTCGCATTATAATATCACCATTTACTTCTTAAAAGTAAAATCTGCTTTTGAATGAATAGACATTTTTACATGGGAGCACAAATTACTCGCCACGTTATGAACAAATTTGCGAAGTCCAAATTCGGCAAAAAAATTCGGTTCTATTTTCAGAGTCGAATATTTCGTTTAAGTATTTAGTTAAGACACTTTTATAAATGTTCATAATTTACTTCCCAGCAACCAACCAGCTTTGTGTTTCGCGTCCAGACGTTTCTCGATGTGATAGTAACAACTGATTCATATTATACGATGTGAATATGCTTAAAATAAAGTAAAATAATGCTTATATATGGAATGTAATACGACAATTGGGTTTATTCTCTTTTTCACATCTATTTTTACAAGTTTTCATAGTACAAGTCAACATTTTGCCGTGTTATTTCGTAAAATGAACCGATGATGCCTCGACCATAGTTCGCACAAGAATGATGACGTCACGTTTTCAAATTTCACTTGAGGCCATACGCGAGCACAGCAGGCTCCAATGGAACCGGTATGGGGAGTGGGGATAGTACGCTTTTAATCACTTAGGGCAGGTCTACTAATATTCATATGTCTATGCTTTGACCACTATTCGCCAATCTGAAATAACTTTTATTTTCTGTGGAAACAGGAAATAAAAGTTATTTGATTTTGTGTTTAAAAATATTGTGAGAACGTCTGCGGTTTTTTACGTTATTTTTCAGACGGGAGAGATCTAAATTTTCAATAAACCTGACAAGCTAGAAGTGCCGTGTTTAGGGTAAAATAAAATCGTATTATGAAAATCCTTTACTATACCTGTAAACTTCATTTATGTTACGAGTTTTTCGCACAATAAAAACATTTCGCTTTAGCACTGGGTACCTTTCATTATGACCCACGTTTTTTACCTGTTTGAAATAGTTGGTGGTACAATAAATGGTCAGCGTAGTTGCCCTCCAAGCAGTTGATCAGAGTTCGATTCCGGGCATTGGCAATTGCTATATAGGTATAATATTTTGAATGAATAATATGTTTTTATGTAATTTTCCAAACATGTGCGCTGGTTTTATCTGAGCATTATCTTTTTATATAATACGTAGCAAATCATTTGTTACGATTTCTGTACCTGCGATCCGTGTGATGTCATGATATAACCTATATCATGATGTATATCTGGCATCAAAAAAAGGTGTTATAATTTTCTCTTATTTAATACATCTAAACCGAAATTTCCTCTGAAATCATAAGATTTGTATTTGATTAGTACTTAAATACCTACCACATTTAATTATAAACTATAAATTTTTTGCAAAATTTTTAAAATACAAAACTTGGAATTTTGCAATTTTTAAACTTTCTTCAAGTGGATAGGCACCACAGTATTGATTATTCCGGTAAGGCAGTTTGTAGAAACATCAACGCTCATGCGAACCTGGTGGGATAAAAAGGCAGTATCCAGCACGGCCACTACCTTGAACCAGAAACGGAAAGTCGAAACAAATTTACAGACAGACGAAATTCCAAACGGGAAATCGATCTAATGTCATCTGTTGTACATATGAATAGTAAATTAATACATTTATCACTATACTTACAATGTAATTAGTTATTTTTTTTTATTATTTTGAAGATGCCTATATGTGGCACTGGAACAAACCCTGACAAAGTTATAGTTATTTTTTTTAAAGAAAGACAAATATTCCCGGGTTAAGAATAACCTTGAAATATTTGATATATTGACAATATTTCAAATATTTATATATAAATTATTAGTATAAATATATCTTCTACTATTAAAATAGAAAATAAAACATTTTTTAACTTATTTCCACTTGTTTATTAATAAACAAATGGAAATAAGTTAAAAAATGTTTTATTTTCTATTTTAATACTATATAATTCCACCACGTATAACAGTGTAATAAATAAACTCATATCTTCTACTACCACCACAGTGAGCGAAAAATGTTGCTTGTGTTGTGTTGGCCAGCCGAGGAATTGAATATACCAGGCCTAGGTGGGACCCAAATGCAATGCCAACCAGCCACAGTCAATACCAGGCCTGGGTGGAACCCAAACGCGATTCCAACCAGCCACAGTCAATACCAAGCCTGGGTGGGACCCAAACGCGATTCCAACCAGCCACAGTCAATAACAGGCCTGGGTGGGACCCAAACGCGATTCCTACCAGCCACAGTCAATACCAGGCCTGGGTGGGACCCAAACGCGAACAAGCCACTGTCAATACTCGTTATCATTATCGTCCCGGTGAAATACCACCATTCCGAATCGAAACGTTACTTAAATTGGCTTTAGCCGTGTTTGATGACCAGATCTGAAAAGCCAGGTACTTCCCAATCTTCCTCTTACCCATATATTTCCCATCCCCCATCTCTTCATCCTCACAATGTACCCCTATTTCGGATTCCATTGTCCTACAAGTTCGAATAGAATAATTTTTTACAATTGGGTTTTTTTCCTTATAATTTTAAACCTTTGTTCACATTATTTAATCGTATAGTATTAAAAATCTCGTATCTTTATATTAAATTCTATCATCATAACATCTTTCTTGCTGTGTGATATTTTTCGTATTTTAGAATGTAGCTGGTTGAATAAGAAACGTATAAAATTCCGTAAGTGATTTTTTTCCAAGCAAAGTGGCTATGTAAAAACCTCCCCTTAGTCACACCCAATCTTCAAAGTAAAACGATGAAATCGACACTCCTAGCGACCTAAAACTTGAAATCAGGTTAAGGTGATCCATTCTGAATAACGAAGTCGTTTTCTAACAGACTAGAATCGATACTTTTACCTTTTTTAAAACATACCTACAATTTGTGATTGTAATCTACAACTCTTTATTTTGTATTCTCTATTTGACTTTTAACTGGAAAACCTACAAAGAAGTAGTTGTTACCAGTGGCGGCTAGCGCACGCAATAATAATAACAATCAACCTGTAATGTACGGAGGTATAATTGAAAGGCACATCAGCATGCAAGGGAGTTTATTTCTGAACTGACAGTACAATATGGTATTGCCCACACAATGGGTAGAAAGCCTCATTTTCACACTACACAATCAAATAAATACCACCAAAAATCAAATAAAATAATAGTAATAAATGTAATACCATAAAATTCAACCGGCTCGAATTTTCGATCGCGTGCCATGTCACGTGGTGATTCCACATACAAATGTCGCCTGGGTACATCAATTATCTATACGCGCAGAGTGGATGTTCACCATTGTATTGAAATTTCTCAAAAACATGAGCGGCGCTCATCGGCGAGACGGAAATACCCGAACACGCAATATATAATATTTGTCGCGTCGAGATGGCACCACTTTAGTTCACAGTTCGCACACGAATAATTCCAGCAGCTCGGTATAAGAAATGATTATCTCTCTTAAGAGCGTTGCCATTTTCTTCTGACGAAGGAAGGATCATGTCTAAGGGTCATGTCTCCATGTACAGCCAAGCCATACCCTGGCGAAACAACTTTAAATACCTTGTAGTGACACTCGACAAAAAAAACTCGCCTCGCACGCACACAAGACATTAACACAAACAATACAATTTAGAGGTGAGTCCTGTGAGTACTTTCCGATATTGGGTACAATGAGTACCCGTACAAAAAAATACCTGGTAAAAATACCCGGTACAAAATACTTCCAAATATTTTATACCTACTTTGAGTATCTGGGTACTGGGGACGGAGAGTGACGGGGACCTGAGGCGTGCTGAGGTACAAAATATTCTTAAATATTTTATACCTACCATGGATATCTGGGGACGGCGAGTCACGGGGACGATGAGGGGAAGGGAGGGGAGGAACAAGAAGTAATAATATTACTTACAGGTTTTTAAAATAAATAATGTTGATAGTATTTTACATGATTTTTATTTTTTGTACATTCGTAGCGTAATGTTGTAAGTCGTATTACACTGCCTAGAAATTATTTATTAAGCATGAAATAGTAACATCATTCAAAGCATATATTATAAGGTCATGAAATTAAATTAACACGTTTTCCTACATTGCTGTCTGTAATATCATCTCTAAAGGTAACTTACTGTTAACTCAAAACCTGTTTAAAACGCCTCGACATCGGCAGCAGAATTTTGATTTTCTGGTTCATTCCAATCAACGCTAATACTCATTCCTATTCTTCCTAAAAGCATTAAAGCAATGGATTAATATATTTATTGGTTTTGCCAATGTTTTCGTTTCAATTGATCGACATGAATATGACACTTTTTCAACAGTCATTTGGCCGGTGACATTGTTGATGAATTACATGTAAAATAACAAGTCTTCTCTTCTACTAACCATTTTGCGTTGCCCTGAATACATCTTCGTAAAGATGGTAGACCCTGGTGTGGGATTTGATCAGAGTAAGTGCGCACAAGTAGTCAGCAATACCTAGGAAATTACCAGAATTTTTTTAACACATCATAACCTCACAAAGAACTGTATTTTATTTTCAAGACATAAGATTATTGTTATTGAATATTTATGTTGATTTTTTACCTGATAAATTCAATGCAGGAGCCTTTCCGTCACCTCTACCGCCGTATTATTTCTGGAATACTACGGAAGGTTCATTAAAAGTCAACTATTTCGTGACTTTATTTTCGAATGCGCTGAAACCAAACCGTAATCTGTGAAGTATTTTTCAATAGTGGAGTTCGGCCACCCTCCACTATCTTGTAGCGGATGTGGAAGATCCCAGTGGTACAAAGCCATCTCGCTAAAATCGGATAAACAATTTATTAAAATCTCTACAACGGCGCAGTAAGTACACGAAGTTCAGGATGTGAAGATGTCAAACAACAATAACATAAATAAACCATTCTATCAAACACCATGCCATAGACATTAGACACTCAGCTGTCAACAGTTTTACCATAGACATTCACCATCAGACAATGGAAATTACCGTGGCTAAATACTCATAACTGTCCTTTTTCCTCGTACACCTTTCTAATAGGAAAGAGCGAAAAGGCATCTGTATTTTACAGTGACGAAAGCAAAAATATTTCTTTGTCCCCTTTCCTCATATAACTTTCTAACCGACGAGAGTGAGAAGTCAGTAATATTTTAAAGTACGAAGTACTTCAAGACCTGTGATACAAATATTAAACCAAATATTTTGGAACCAGGTATTTTGGAGATTTGTCACAAGTACAAAGTACGGCATGAATATACCCGGTACTTTTACTGGGTACGATAAATACGCCTCTCCTCTAATACAATTACAAAATCCAAAAACGGAACTGCAGCCCTTTAGCCGCTTTTACATTACAACAGTCAAACATTCCTCATTTACAAATCAAACAAAATTCTCATTTACAAATCAAAATTACGACCCATCATGACCCTTCATACGCCGCCACAATTTGCTCGACAAACAACACTAAGAAACTTTAAACCCTTCAAAATGTCTTCAACGATTCACCAAAACCCCTCGGTTCGTCCTATTATAAACAATGCAGTCTTACAATTTTTTAAATTTCATCAACAATTTGTGATCGATCTTCGACTCATTATTTTGTATTTCCAATTTTACTTTTAACTTTAAATAAAACAAGCCGTTACTTTAACGCGTATTATTTGTTCATTTCGTCTAATAACTTCTAATAATGGGAAATAAACTGACTGGAATATACCGCTACGCTTTCTGTCAAGTGTTTCGGTTTTTCACCATTATTGAGTAAACACCAGTTCAACTTTGTGTTGTCTAAACTTTGATCCTTTTTTTCTGGTAAAAAAAACTTGAAAAATGTTCAGCACTTTCTTAACGCGAATCCACTTGTTCCCTTTGTGTTCTTCCTCAGCATTGCTTTTGACTGTATCCATGGCTTGCTCTGACAATTTAACTAACTTCACTAAGTGGATTTTTTTCGGTCCACTTTTAACACAATTTATTTAATTTTCAGTTTATGATCTACGTATCTTTCTGATAAGTGATGAAATTATGAAAACATTCACCGGGAATCCGCATGGTGGGTAAGGCGCTCGGCTAGTAGTCGGACGAATAGAGATCGACACTTATGGCGGGTAACGATTTACTTCCTTTTCAAAAGCTATTCTTAGTAAAAAAAATCTTAAAGCTTTTGGGTTAGGTTAGGTTTTCCATTTGTCTACTAAAAAAATACAATGTTTAATTTATAAATACGCCACAAGTACACGAACTCTATACAAGACAACACAATACATTATAAATACGTCACAAGTACACTCTATACAAGACAACTAAATTGTAAACTGATACAGTAAAGACTGAAAGTGGTAAGAGAAGCATAGGCCATGCGGGAATATACATTTACTATCTCCTTCCTGATTGCCTCAAAATGGAGAATCGAATAAATATATTTTTTTTAAATGTCCAAAAAAGTGAAGGCAATTACAATGTCCTTTAACGTAGAATAATTTTTTAGATAAGATATAATGTATTATTGCCATGTTATTTAAAAACGTTACTGTTATATTTCCAATGAATAATATACTGAATATACAGACAGCAAACATTTAAATTGTGTGTTTTAATAGGTTATGTAAACCTTCCCCTGGAGTGCCTGCTCCGCGGTCATTGTAATACGCCATCCTTCTCCCGGAGGCTTTTCTAAAGGGTTGTTTTTCCAGAGTCCCTGACTGTGCGTATTTGAATCGGTCGTTTCTGTGGAAAATGTTGGTTAAGACCGCCCGGCTGGCGTTTTCCACTTAAAGCATCCTTGCATAAAAAATACCTCGGAGAATTGGGCACTTGTGACCGTGCATAACAAATTTACGAAGAAAACAACGGTTACATAACCCCATTATTTCTTATTAGGCTTACGTCATATGGTGGTTTAAGAGTTTTTCGTAATATTTTTGTAATAAAGATTTTTTTAGTAATATGTTATGAGTTTTTTTTTATTATTTTTTTCCATTTCGCGCTTACACTACATACTCCTGCATTTTTCATTTTTTAAGAACTTATGTACTGTAAATACCCGACAATCTGTATTGTTTTGGAAGAATAACTCAGATATCAATTGTCAGTTGTTGCTCGAGTTTTTTCGAAGTTAACAATTTAAACGACATTTTATTTGTAAAATATTGCTTATCTAAAACGATATAATGCTCTGTAATTATAATTTTTTTCATTATTTAAACATTATTACCATTTTCTGAAAACAGTGGAACCTCTTCTGGATTTAAGTACCTCTCTTGGATTGTCAAGTCTTGCGGGGTGGAAGGAAATGTAGAAAGATATATTTTTTATTTTTTCATTTATTTTTTTTATTATACGCCCATAAGAGCTTTTACAAACATTTGATAATATGAACATAATAATTCAGTGAATCAGTAATTTGCATTTAAAATTATACAGAACCCATACAGAAGAATGGAAATATGCTAAACTTAATTTTTATTATTACTGAGGTATGTTATTATAGCCTTCTTGTAACTATATTCCGTGCAGTTGAACACATCTGCAATTTCTGAGAAATTGTACACTAAATATATATAGGACATTTAATACTGTAGCTCTCCCACCAAAGCTAAATTTAAATTACTACCCACTATAAAACGTGAAAATACTACACCTTTAAACCCGAAAACTCCGTAAATGGAAAAATGGAAAAATAAGGAAATTTTGATAGAGTTTGATAAATTATCGTTTAAACAAATTATTTACTTCAATACTGTATTTTTAATCCACCACATAATTAATGGCCGTACATCATCAGAATTACTGAAATTAAAAATTAAAATCTTCACCACACGCACTCACATGAGACGAGGAAAAGAAAATAAATAAAACTCCTATTTAGAAAAAAAAGCCGGAGTCAAAAGTCGTCCATGTACCGAGCAATGAATATTTGGCGAATGGGTTAATTTCACTGTTTGTTTTACTCTCCAATCAAATTAAAATAATTAATAAAATAATTAAAACACTTTGTTTTTACCACGATAATCTTTGTTTTGTATATAAAGTCAACATGTTTCGAGAACGATGTTCTCTTCATCAGGACAATTAATGTACTAAAAATACTTAATAATTAATGTACATTAATTGTCCTGATGAAGAGAACATCGTTCTCGAAACATGTTGTCTTTATATAAAAAATAAAGATTTTCGTGGTAAAAACAAAGTGTTTTAATTATTTTATTAATAAAATGGTGCCACAAAGTGAATTTGCAAAATTTGAAGAAGTAAAATAATGAAGGTTTTTTTATGTTGACGAATAAATTTTCTATAACGATTAAAATTTGCCATTTTCGATTTGCCGCCAAGATGGCATTTTCGTTTTTACTCGTGAATTTGGCGGCGTTGACATCGATGATAGCCGTCTTACCAGACATTGGCGTTTTCAAAATCAATTAATATGAATTAAAATTACATATTTTTAGTATCATAATCAAAAAATAAACTTTAAATCTTCCACACATTTTAATGATATTCATAGTTTTTGAAAATACTCCATTACCAGAGAAAATTAGATTAGCCGAAAACATAATAATTTTGAATTAAAATTACGAAAATATGTGTCAGGGTGTCCGGGGTAAAGTGCACGAACTTCGGGAAGTGATTCTACTTGACGATTCAAGCGCTGTCGTTCTGTCAGTCTTTAATTTTATATATTAATACTAATTTACTAACTTTTATTTTACTCGCAAAGGATCTGATAATTTAATGTACGAGTATCTATCAGTTTTTTAACATTGAAAACTTGATTGTTTTAATCTAATTTAGTGTGTCTTTATCTTAATGTGCATTTATTAAGACTTACTTGAAAGAACATCTTTATTCAGTGCGTGTTTTACATTCTGTTTTTTTAGAGTAATTTTAATTACCCAATGGGCAGACATTCTTTAGTTTTACGGCTACATGATGTAAATACATATAAAAGTAAAAAAAATTTAAATTATTTTAAAAGTCAAAGCAGTGGCATTAGTAAGTAATCAATAGTTTAATAATGTTATCGTTCAAAGTGTTACTACATTTTGTTAATTTAAGTATAGTTATCTTTTGAATTTGGTTTAAAACATTCGAATTTTATCATAATTTTAAACTTCAAACACTCGGCCTAATGTTATTGTTTACTTGCGATTTCAATGGATCCGATGACAACGTTGCCACCTCGTTCTCAGCAAGCTCACAAGGAATTTTTCGGGTATGGGAAAAAAATTGAAATTTCGGAAAATAGGTTATTTATCTTTTTTACTCCTACCATCATGTAGAATTATCTCCCGAAGTTAGTGAACTTTACCCCGGACACCTGTATTTCTATTTAAAAACTGAAATAAAATTAACAAATCTTTCTACTCTTTTCAAAGATCGTCATTACAAGCAAGCACAAATAATAATAATAATGTTTGAATAATTTTTCTTGTGTAAAATACTTGGCTTGCGTTTCGGGTAGTTTGAATTAAATACCAAGAAAATTTCTCAGTACCTACTCGTAATAATAATTTTCATTCTCTCGGTCGCGGGTTCAATTATTTTGTTAATATTTGATTAATTTGTATTATTTCACTAAATTACTGATTAAAAATAATATAATATAGCATATTTGTCAAATCCTACAAATTAGAGTAGCGTTGGTAAATTAGTTTTAATGATTTGTCTTATATGTAGTGTTGTTGTGATTTCTTTTTACTTTATGTTACTCTTACGTTTTACTAATATTGCTTCATATTTAGTTTTTTTTAAAATTATTTCTTAATATTTTCTCAGTATACTTGTAATCACAATTTTACAGTTGGGTATTTTGTACCTTCTTTACAATGGATTACATCTATTTACTCTCAGTATCTCCTGTACAATACAGATATTCTCCTATGTACACTGGATCATGTATCACTTCTATGTAAAAGCCTTTTTAGGCGTATATCAGGCCTCCAAAAAGTTGGGCGTCTTGTACAGGGCTAGGAGATTCTTCAACAGTGACCAGCTGCTGACCCTGTACAAGTCTCAAATCCGCCCAACTATTGAATTTGGGAGCCACCTTTGGGCTGGTGCCCCAAAATACTTAATAAACCTGCTTGAATCTGTGCAAAGGAGAGCGATCCGTCTGATTGACAATCCGTTGTTAACAGACCGATTGCCTTCTCTAATGCATAGACGCAATGTAGGCATGCTGTGTCTGTTCTACAGGTATTTCAATGGAGCCTGCTCCAAGGAGCTAGCAGCATTGATTCCTGATGCACCGGTGCACGTGCGCGAAACTCGACGGACACGAACTGAACACCCGTTCACGGTTGACGTTGGCTTCATGAGAACGGGCCGTTTTTACGACTCGTTTTTGTGTAAGTCGGCTCGTATGTGGAACGAGCTACCGGCATCTGTTTTTCCTCCCTCTTATAATCCGAGCCTCTTCAAAGCCCGCATTAACAAATCCCTTCCTATAGCCCCTACCTTATTCCGCCTCACAACGCCGCCCAACCGGGTGGTGACATAGTACCCCTGTCTGTAAACTTGCACAGGCAGGGACACTCTCGTGAGGTGTCACATAAAAAAAAAAATATATATATATATATATATATATATATATATATATATAAATAAATAAATATTTACGGCACGTTCCAGTATCGCCTGGTGTAAGACCACCATTCAGAATTGAAAAGGTGCTTGGAATGGCTTTCGCGTGTTTGGTGACGACATCTGAATAGCCAGGTACTTCTCCACCTTCCTCTACCCCATCTTCTTCCCCTCCCCACTACCTTCAGCCTCACAACATACCCCAATCAGGGATGCCATAGTCTCACTGTCTTCACTGACGGATACAGTGATATTATGGCAGCAGTTGGGACTCTTGTGCTGTTTCATATAAAAAGGCATCGATGTCGTCAGCATAGTAATCTTTGTTCAGATAAATAAAAGTAGATTTTTTTTTTGTTATTTTAGACCCTTAATTATTTTTTTGTATTTTAATGGTATTAAGTGGGTAATCACGAAATTGAATTATTCACAATCGTTATACAAACCTTAAAATTTGGACGTCTAATCAACAACTGGCCATTCCGACTGAAGCAACAGACTCTTAATTAATAATTTGAAAAAACACGGAGGTCGGAAAAGTGTGGAGTTATATTTTTCCCTTTGGGGAGATTTGAATAATTTCATTTGATCTAAATTTATGCTTCATTAACTTTGTCAAATGTATGGACTTTTAGAAGACAATTTTGGTAGAGCGGTTAAACCATTTGATTGACATAATTATGTCTCATGTTCTACACAGATCATGTACAAACCAGTGGCGCTCGATGACTTTTTTGTACATCAAATGTTTATACTCGTACTTACTACTTACTTGATATCAAATATGCACATCTAGACGCTAGCCCACGGACAAGATACAATTAGGTATCGTATAAAATGATCTCCATAAATCCATTAAGCTCCATAACTCAATATTTCCAGTATTCAGAATAAGTTTTTTTTCCGCAAATGGCCGAGACACAAAACATTAACTCGTTGGCGAAGTATCCATCTTATTTTGGGTATTTGTTTTTATTTATTTAAATTATAATTAAAAAGTAAATAGCAGGTGAATAATATTCAATAATAATTCTACTTCAGTATTCAAGCTCAAAGCAAACTTTCAAAGCAGCGCGCGCATACAATCCGATGGATTAGTAATAGAGTATACGATTCTGTGCATTATACATATTAGCATTAAAGACGGTTTTTGTATGTTAGATGCCATCATGCTGTCATTAATATCGTATAAAGTTGACGAAGATATTGGCTTCTGGGTCTCAGTGCGCATGCGTGGAAAGACCGTACGTTCTAGGATTATGGATACGGTTTACAGATCGCTTCCAAACCACAATATTATTGCTTGTATACGTGTGTTATACGCGTTTCACAGTATTTGAGAATATATGTGTATTTAGACTCGCCCGCATACTTGTATCGTGCTGTTCGTTGTGCGTACACAGAAACGGGACGATAATATGCACGATTTCTTGTAATAGTAATATTTGTATGATTTTTTACAGCGCCGTTTTTGTAAAAAAAATCACATTAAGGTCGCTGTAGAAATATTAAAATATTTATATTGCTGTTTACGGCTAGAAGTCCAAATCTTTTTACTCTAAATTGCAAGGAGTGTGGAGCATCCACAGCATGTATGGACTGACCGCGATGGTGCAAACATCAACTGTGAATACCCGTTCACAATTGATTCACCAATTGATTGACATCATTAAGTCTCATGTTCTAAACAGATCATGTGCAAACATCAACTGTGAATACCCGTTCTCAATTGATTCACCAATTGATTGACATCATTAAGTCTCATGTTCTAAACAGATCATGTGCAAACATCAACTGTGAATACCCGTTCACAATTGATTCACCAATTGATTGACATCATTAAGTCTCATGTTCTAAACAGATCATGTGCAAACATCAACTGTGAATACCCGTTCTCAATTGATTCACCAATTGATTGACATCATTAAGTCTCACGTTCTAAACAGATCATGTGCAAACATCAACTGTGAATACCCGTTCACAATTGATACACCAATTGATTGACATCATTAAGTCTCATGTTCTAAACAGATCATGTGCAAACATCAACTGTGAATACCCGTTCACAATTGACTCACCAATTGATTGACATCATTAAGTCTCATGTTCTAAACAGATCATGTGCAAACATCAACTGTGAATACCCGTTCACAGTTGATGTTGGCTTCATGAGAACAGGCCGTTTCTTCGACTCGTTTTTGTGTAAGACGGCTCGTGTGTAGAACGAGTTACCTTCATCTGTTTTTCCTCCTTCATATAATCCGGGCCTCTTTGAGACCCGCATTGATAAATCCTTTCCTACAGCCCCTACCTTCGCCGCCTCACAACGGTACCCAACCGGGTGGCGACATAGCTCTCCTGTCTTTACACTGTACAGACAGGGCCGCTCTTACATTTAAATGTAAAAGTATACTATACGTACAATGTATTAGGTTCGTTTTTAGGTTTTTGATTTTTTATTATGTTGTCGTTATTCTTTATTGTTGTTTTATAAATAAATAAAAAAACGTTCTGTTTTCACTGTATTATGCATTAAATCATGTAAAATGTGTATCATGTAAAAGCCCATCAGGGTGTTTTAATTAATAAATAAAATAAATACCTACGCTTCTTAGGTATTGTTTGTTTATATAGGTCCTCAAACAATGGCTATGGCGATATTAGCCTTTTTTAACAGTACAAGTGATTTGCGATTTCTGTTTCGGCTGATTTACAAAATACTTGATAAATTTAGCCCATATATTATATGTTTGATTTATAGGTCGCTTAAATCGAGTTGAGGCGATAAATACACTCTTAGGATCATGTGTATTGTTGCACATGTATGCACTTCCAATAGCGAAACGTCACTGAGAAACAGCATTTTGTTTTCTTACGCCTCCTTTACCGTTATTAAAAGAGGCAGCAAGTATTACATACATTGATCGAATTTTGAGTATTCAAAAAGTTGCCATACAGGGTGGGGTAACCACCCGATGTTCTTTTGCTGTAATTTTTTTTTTTTATAAAGTTTGGTACTGCTTGCTATTCCGCGTTCTTGCGGAGTAAACCGATTTATATCTTGTCGATTTGTATTCTGCGTTTGTTTACTTCAAAAATGTCATAACCGAATTGACATTGGGCGCCATTTGCAAAAGTTATAGGGTTTTCCAATAGGGTGATTACTTTTGCCTCACCCTGTATATGTTTTTAAGCATGTTCTTTTCATAATGTTAAAAATGTACTTTTTATCCTTTTCTTTGGAATTTTCTTTTCTTAAGTCGATTTATAAGTTTTGATCGTGTATTATTCAAGATATTCATCGGTTGCAAAAAAGCGTCGGTTGTTTTAACTTGCTGCGATACCTATAAATAATAATGTCATCTGCGATAACAGTATCTTAATTTCGGCATTTAAGGAAATGCCAAAATTTAGAAAATGTTCTTTGAGAGATTTGCGCCATAAAAGTGTGACAATATAATATAAAGCTCCTTATGTACTAAAATGTATGTGTGCAAAATATTGGAGAGCTCAAAAGCTATTGGGATATATTAGAATCAACATACAAATAGAACTGTACAGCACTGAACTTTACAACATAGCTTTTCATTTGCCTTACTATTGTAAGCCCACTATTCTGATTACCTGTTTGGCAGTCAATTTGTTATATTTCAATATTAATTTAACGGGCCATTAGCCCGAGACACTGACTGACCATTTACTCGTTCCACCCTTTCATGGCCGTTAAACTCACGTAGCGGGGACCTTTGGGCCTTGGACAGCGGCAAACAAGCCAAGTTTTAGGATAACCTAACTGCTGAAAACATCTAATATTGATAAACTATTATTGTTGTTAGTTATAGTATCTACAAACATGGCAAGTATCAAAGTTACATGATGAAATTATACAGGCGTGAATTTCAAGTACCGACTGCCAGAATTATACAAGAATGAAATTAAACCTACTGGAATTACACACCTACTAGAATTTTACCTACTAGAATTACACCTATTGGAATTGCATCAAGTGGAATTACACCTACTGGAATTACACCTACCGGAATTACATCTACTGGATTTACACCTACTGGAATTACACCTTCCGGAATTTCATCTACTGGATTTACACCTACTGGAATTACACCTACCGGAATTATATCTACTGCATTTACACCTACTGGAATTACACCTACCAGAATTACATCTACTGGATTTTCATCTACTGGAATTACACATCTAAAATATCTTACTTAAATTTTTTTACCAATTTTTTTACACATTTAAAAATATTTAATCCTATAAAAAACAGATTTTTTGACGTAAATAATTTCAGTAGGTGTAATTTCGTTCATGTTTAAGTTCGTCCATGAGTTAAACCTTCCATCTGGCTGAGTAATATTAACATTTGTGTAATTTTGTCCATTGTGAAAAAAGTATTCCAGCAATGCTTTAACCTAAATAAATGTTTTCTAGGAATAAAAATAGAAATTTATTGATTATATAAAATAAATTAATTAATAATAATATTACTCAAAGCCATGTTCATAAACTACCGATATATTTGAACATGTTTTTAATTCAGTAGCATTTAAAAAAAATAAGTTTTACAGCGAAATTATTATTACAACATATGTCATTTCCACTGTAAACTAATTCTAATAATTTCTAAATTTTCTAAGTGAATGTTAAATTTTGGTTTTGGGAATAATAAATCCTGTTCATCGTCGTTTTCTTCAATTGGAAATATACGTTTAAAATTTTATTTTTGTAATAAAATTGTGTTTTTAAGGTTTTAATATGACAACAAATTATAAAAAAAGGGTCCGTGTAATAAATATGAATTATGAATAATGTTGATTAATGATATTTATTCAAATTAAGTCAGTATCTTTGTCAAATATCGTTCGTCATAGCACGACGGTCTTTAACCCTATCAGACCCGCATTATTGTTTTTACATATATAATATCTCAGAATTTTTTTTGGCATTAATTTTTTTTTGTTAGAACTTCTTTTACGTTAATTTTGCTTAAGGCGATGCACTACGCGGTAATGCAAAATCATGTGTTTTTGGTTTGAAAATTTGGTCGCCTTAAAATGTTTCAGATGCTTTAATTAAATATTGCGAGTAGAATACACCCTGGCCTTTGAAATAGTCTAGTATTTTTTAGATAAGTCTTTTTGTAAGACCAGAAAAAAATAATGTACAGGCCTATGAAAACTGCTTTAAAGTTCAAAATCTCCTTCTTACGAACCCATTTTCGGTTATGGTTTTATTGTATAATGTGGCAAATTAAGTCATTTATAAAATGATCGAAAAACATTTAAATATCTGTGCCTGAACATCCACAAAATAAAATAAAAGGCACTTTTTGACCATGTTTTTTTCTTGCATTAATCAAAACAGGTGGATGGTGTTAAGCGGGAATTTAAGCCTTATCGCCATCTACGTAAGGTGTGTTATTGATAGCGGCTCGATTCAAAATATTACACGACGTAGTGCATCGCCTTAACATTGGACGTCAGAGGGTATTTTTTTTGATGACTGGATAAATCATCACAATGATAATTCATCACATCTTTAAAAAGTTATATAAAGTCATGGAAAGTGATGAAACAAAAACTATATTAACTGGGTTAAGTAGGTTAGGTTAAAAAAAAATTTCATCGTTTCTAATGACTTTATAACACTTCTTAAAAGTGTGTTGAATTGTCACTGTGTTGAGTTATCATGAAACCATTTTTTAAATAGTAAGGGTAAATAAACATAACACAAAGGTAATACAAATAACTGTAACATGTCAAAAATGCACATTTACAATGCACGTTTAATCTCTACATTATGAAACAAATTACATTTTAATTAAAATTCATTCAGAAATAAAGAAATAATCTAGGATAATAATAATCTTTAAAAATTCCCCCATACTAGTCGAAAATATGTGCGTCACCACCAGTGTTAATTTGAATGAACATTGAAATTCTTTTACGATATTCTGGCAAATCACTGTGAATGGTGAATTGAACTGATGTTATCATTATAGAAGTCATATTTATACGTTAAAATATTTGTAATTTGAGTAGAAAATATTGATATCTCACCTCAAATTAAGTAATCAATGACGGCAGAAATTCAATGAAACTCACAATCAGCAGATGTCAAAATATGTATCGTTTTTGTGGCGACAATAAGGATTAGAACTGAGACTAAAAAGACTACAAGCTATAAGAAAACAAAAACATGGACCTTCTATATCGCTACAAAAAATAATCACAAAGTTCATGTTAATTTAAATTAACCCTGGGGCGGAAAGGGTTAACTAAAATGATTTCTGAATTCTGATTAATACAATTTTTATCTGCTAAAAAGTTTCACACAATTTAATTTGCAGCTCCCCAGGGTTTGAACGAATGTTTTATAACCATAAATCCGGCATTATATTACTCCACGTAGAAAATATTTATTATTCAGTATCCTTTTTTGTTCTTCTGTCGTTGGTTAGGTCTAAGTACATATCGTGGATACGGTTTACGCGACATGTTTAAATAATGACCTCTTTCTTCCGTAACAAACCCAACAAATCCCTCCCTGACCGCTCTCCGAATTCAAATGATTAATGTCGACTACGTTATCGAATTAAATACGCTAATTTTATTAACCTTTTCTTGCATAATCGCATGAAATGGTACGTTCGGAATAGTAAATTACCATTTAAATAATTTTGACTGTGGTCAGATCTTATTAATTTCTTTCCCTTGGTAGAGTGGACGATACTCTCAGTATCGCCCCGGTGTAAGCTCAACATTCAGAATTAGATCCGAATAGAAAAGTACTTCCTTCACCTTCCTCTTCCCCAACTCCTTTCCCTCCCCACTACCTTCAGTCTCACAACATACCCAAATTTCGGATTTCATAGTTTCACTGGCTCCATACGGTTTGGAGCAGTTAGGGCTCTAGTGTGGTTTCTCATTGAAAAGAAACAAACACAACAGAAAAGAGTGAAAATTAACGCATTTTATTTATTTGGTTTTTTATTTTAATTCCGTGCAAGAGTCCAAACTGCCTGAATCCAGTGGGATTATGGCATCGCCAATTGGGTTATTTTACGAGGCTGAAGGTAGTGTAGAATGGAAAGAAATGGGGCAGATGAAAGTTGGGAGGGGATAAGCTTTTAGAAGTAAAAACGCTTTTCTGAATGGAGGTCTTTCACACAGGCGATACTGAAGAGTATCTTCCACTTACGTTATTCAAAATTATTATACAATCCATTGTTTGACAGAATTCAATACTGGTACTAATACGTAATACTGGCATCCCAATATCTGGATCTTAATAACAAATAACTTTTGTAAGAGGTTAAACGAAATCAAGGATGAGTTGTTTCATAGAATTTGAATAATTCATCAAATTTCAAAGTTCATTTGCGAGTTCTGTGAATGTACTATTCTAGTTCTGTTATTATATCTTTATTTGCCAGTTACTTGATAGAACTGAACAGAGGCTTTAAGTTCTCGAATGAAAGTGAATTTTGTAAAAGGTAAGGATATAATAATATGACAGTGATTTGCATATTTTAACCCAATTCCGTTGTTTTGACATAAAAACCCATAGACAAAACGTAGCATAAACAGACAATACATAGAAAAGATGAAAGGAAAGGTGACACACAGACGCGAATTTAATGTAAAGGATTCTACACATTGAGATTACAAAAAATGAAGTTAATTTTGAAATGAGAAATAAGAAAACGTGAAATAAAATATTAAATCAGACAACACAACACTCAACAAAGGGAATATAAGGAGGAAGAAGAAGATAGGATGGAAATTGGAGTTGCTCTCGATACACATTCTATATTGTTGCATTCATTTGTGAGCATCCATTAGGTATTACATTGCCCTAGTTCGACATTTCTGAAGGTTTATTATTGAGAATGTGGGATATTATAAATTGCATGCTGTACTCATTGATATATATGGTTATACTGCGCACATGTAGGGGAATTGGGGAATTCTTATTGAACACGTTGGCCCAGCGCATTGGGCCAATGCGCTGGGCCAACGTGTGCGGGACCACTTGGCGTATATGTTATTGCTCGATTATTGTCGGTTACGTACACATTACAAAGGATCTTGGCGCCAACATTATACTAGTGGCTTAGGGTTAGTTCCGCATGCGGAAAATTACAGTTTTTTGGGTTGGTATTGATGGAATGTGATTCTTAAATACATCTTTTTTTATTTCAAGTTTGTTTTGTTGAATGAATTAATAAATTAATTAGTTATTGAATAAAGTGTTAATTAATTTCATTTCGAAACATTGTAACCGGATCGTCAAATGCAAAATGATTTTCCTCCTTTCCTTGTTACTTTTTCGACTTCTCGAATTATGAAATTAAAAAAGTTTTTTTCTTCTTTTTTATCGGTTAATAAAACAAAATTTCTTCGAAAAACCGAATATGAAACGGTTCTCGTTTTCAATTACAATAAAACATTCAATTTACTCAAAAAATCTGAAAACGTTTTTAATCAACCTCATTTCTTGTTCTTGTAATAAAAAAGATTCATAAAATTGTACAGCTAAATTACAAAGGTAGTATACATAATCAATCATTTCTTTCTAGCCGCTGGAGCTTATTTGGCCATATCTTGGCCAATTCGAGAAACCCCCGAGCTTACGGTGGCCAAAATATACTCAATTTGAAGCTATTTAAAAAAATTTAGGAAATATTTCAAAAGTTCCCGCGTCTTCGTAACTGATATAATAAGATAACCGTTTTATACAGCAAATAGTTTTCCCATTTTTCAGTAGATGTCTCCCATCTCTACACAGTAATAAAAATAACGTTTTTCAGTTTCTTAATATTTTTGAAATGATTTTACACAAATTCTGTTATGTATTGTATATCAATGTATTCGTTATTGAAGTTTCTGCTTATTTTAACTATTTCAAAGTCCTAAAATGAAAATTAAGATTTAAAAGTGGCGTTTAATTTGTGTCTGTCAAAAAAATTTTTTTTTGGTGTCGTACCTTAATTATCCTTAAATGAGAGGTGCTTTATCGTAACATGTGTATTTTTATAATTAATAATTCATTTAGGGTCATTCAAAACAAAAAAAGTAGATATGAGTGTTAATATTATCGGATAATTTTTTATCTGATACATTACGATTAAAAATTATTTGTCAAGTTAAAAACGAAGGAGTGATTTTGCCGTTTTTGTAAATATATTCTTTTTTTTTAAATTCAAATAGTAATCCGTAATGTTTTTGTAAATATGTTTTTTTAAACTTGTTTTTAGTTCTATTGATCTTTAAATACATGTTCACAAAATTTCCTGTAGTAAGTACCATTCCAAACTTTTTTGTTAACAATCCACCGAATTTAATGATTTTTCATATAACCTACAAACTTAGATAAATTACAAAATATGGATAAAATCATTGGCTTTCAACGACAGTTAAAATTTATACGTTTTCGTATCAATATTCGGAGGTATGATTTAATGTGCCCGAGTGAACTCAAAACCAAACGTACGATACTCTCCAGCGCTCAACGCATTTTATCGTAAATATCTTGTCACTCTAGTGGCTCAAACTTTTAAACCGTGGATGTTAAGTGATTTAAAATGTTTTATAAAATATTATCTACTTTCACTTCGTTTCAGACTATTTTGTTATTCGTTGGTTAAAAATTTTGTGATTTGTATAGCCAACTACATCCCAATCTTTATGGTCCCAATTGCTCCTAACCGTCGGAGAGCCAGTGTTACTTTGGCATTGGGAATGTTTTGAGGCACAAGGTATCGGGGAGGGGAAGAAGGTAAGAGGAAGGCGGGGAAGTATCTGGTTATTCAGACCTACTCAGTTTGTCACCTCACGTGACGTCCGTGTTCTATTTCCCGATTTCAACATATTTTTTAAGGTTCGTTTTTTCTTATTTATTCCCATCACTATTGTTTGTTTAGCTCATTTTATGATGTAGTGATACTAATTTTATGTTTTTTTGTCATAAAAATAAGTTGGCCTCTCAGGCATTCAAATAGAATACATAAAATATACCATTTAGTCATTTATTCGAAAACGAAATAATATAAATAGCGTAGGTTAAATTATTTAAAAAAATTTAAATTTTGCGTTTCCAGAAACGTGTTTTCATTTTTCTGGTGTTCGTGTAGTAGAAAATTTTATTGGCTTTCGCTTAATTTTTGCCACATGTTTACCCCTACACCGCGTGTAATAAATAATTTCCGGGTATTATATATTTTCCATATATATGATTTAATGTTGAATTAATCACCTTAATATGAATTCATCAAATTTAAATATGATTTGCTTGGTCTATTATATGTAGTTCACAAGCCTATGAACTCTGGGAAATACTACTAAACGTTATAATGGGTGCTTCCAATAAATTACCAAATTCTGGTTATTTGTATTTCCGCACTATTTAGATGTCAGAGTAAATATCTAATACAAAGCTGTAATCATGTCGGTCTGATTGAAATAATATCAAACACGTTCCGTTGACTGCATTTGCTCTTATATTCATACTTGGTGAGTTCCCGGTTTCCCGTGCGTTTTTTGAATCTCATGTAAACTTTCTGTTGTTTTGCAGGTCAAGTAAGCAACATTTTATTAATCTCTGAATAAAATTGTATATTTGTATAAATATTTAAAAAAAGGCGCGCCGCTTGTCCGCCACGGACACTCTTATTTATATAAATAGATATATAGAAGATGAATTGACTAACTGTTACCCCGGTTTTAAACAGCTTTAATTTTTTTGGAAATCAGATGTAGATAGTAATTTTCTTCTTATTTTGAAAGTGAAAGTGTGCAAATTTTTATCAAGTAGTACCAACATTCTACTTTGAAGATTGAAAAAAGTGGATGTGGTTTTTCAAATTCAAAGAGACCTTCCTCTTAATTTGAAGTTCAAGCGTGCAAAATTTCATTTTTATCTCTCGATTCAAGTGTAGATTTGTGTAAAAGTTAGATTTTCAGGTAACTTGCTTTTGTAATACGGAATTATGACATCGCCTTATTAACCAATCAACTAATAGAGACAAGAATAGACCAGAATATGCAAGATCTTTGCAAAACCATCCTTTAATCCTCTCTGTCCTACTTTCTAATATTGACTCAAGTTTGCCAGTAATATTGGCGGTCGATTAAACCTTCAATATCCTTCCCATCCTTAGAGCATGTGTTCCAAGATATAACAAAAGATTGTTTCCTGTACACCCTTGGTCCGGGACAGGAATGCTCCTGACTGGGGTGGACCATTCGTATCTTATTGACAAATCTTATTAAACTGATTCTTGGTGAATTCGAAAGTCTGTCTGACCCGCACAAAACATCGTTCAGCGTACGGTTGCAATCTGGAGTTCTTGGTATTTTATTTTTTGTACATCGATAATATTTTCAGTTAATAATATAATAATAATAACATAACATTTATATAGCGCAGTTTTGTGTTGTTTCACTACAAGTGCGCTTAACTATAATAAACTTAAAATAAAATTTCCCATTGTGTTCCTTTAAAAAAAAATTAATTACATAATATGAAATAAAGAATAAACGGTTTACACAAAAGCAGAGAATAAAATTTAAACAATAACAGTGCTATTTTAGTAGAGGATAACAATAAAAGACAGTGACAGTGCACGAAAAATAAGAACTTTAAAATTAAAATATTATATAAAACAGGAAAACATTAAAATATTATATAATAGGTGGACATTAAACATAAAAGTACAATAAGGAGGAACCAAACAATTACCGGAAAACTTCAAAACCTGGCTTTTTATAGTATATTAAAAAAGAAGCTTAGATTCATGAGAATATAAATGATTTTAAATTATTAAATATGATTTTTTGAATAATTTTGTTTTTAAAACCCGTTTAAATTCAGCCAAATTTTGTATATTGGTAAGGGCTGGGGGAAGTTTATTCCAAATGAGTGGGCCAGCTACACGAAAAGAGCGATCATAGTAAACAGCTCGATTTGACCGAGAAAGTTCGATTAAACGATTGGTAACATCTAGATCTGCTGACCTCAGAGTAAGCTGTCTATCGCTTAGGTTTTGTCGGACACATAATTCCGATATATAGGCTGGCGCCATTCCCTGCAATGCTTTGAAGGTCATTAGGCAGATCTTGAACTCTATTCTTTCAGGGCATCGAAGCCAATGAAGACGATCCCTTAGAAGCGGGGTTATACGACAATGCTTAGATTCACCAAAAATCATTCTCGCCGCAGCATTGAAAACGGACTGGATTCTGTTGAATTGTTTTTTAGGTAGGCCAGCATATGCACTATTACAATAGTCCATACGTGAGACAACGAACGAATTAATGAGTGATTTTGCTCCATCAAAGGGAAGGCATCTCCTAATTGATTTTATCTGCCTTAGATGGAAAAAGCCAGCACTTACAGTTTTTGAAATTTGCGATTCAAGAGAAAGACAATTGTCTAAAGTGAAACCTAGAAATTTTATTTCCGTAGAAGGGATTATATTTGTATTCTGAATACGGATTGGACTGGAGTCGATGAGGGCTTGTCTTCCAGGAGAAGCTATCCAAATAAATTCCGTCTTTGTCGGATTAAGTTTGAGTTTATTAACAGACATCCAACTTGAAACCGTGTCAATGAAACTAACCACCTCGTTTTTAAGGACGTCTTTTTCATCCGGGGAGCAAAACTTGAAAATCAAACGATCATCCGCGTAGCCTTGTGATTCAAAGCCAGCTGAGTGAATGAGTCGTTCGAGACGATTAGTATATAGAATGAAGAGAATGGGACCCAGTACAGAACCCTGGGGAACTCCAAATTCGATGGGAGTTTCAGGTGATGTATATTTATTGAAAGTTACTGAAGCTACTCGTCCAGACAGGTACGATGACATCCATTGGAGTACATCACCTCGAACGCCAAATTCGGTTTCAAGCACATTTAATAAAATACTATGATCTACAGTGTCAAATGCCGCACTCATATCAAGAACAGATACCAAACCCAACAGTTACAAGCCACAGATGTCGTACTTGGGTGCTGGCCAATATCCCGAAAGCTTATTGTCCAAAACACGAAATCCCGAATAAACAGCATACCGAAACGACCCGACCTATATGTAATACCTTAGTAACTACGGCAGCCTTTAACTGTCAAACTGTTAAAGGCATAAGGAAAACAAACAAGAGTCCCAACTGCTCCCAACCGTCGATACTATGGCATCTCCGATTGGGGAATGTTGTGAAGCTAATGGTAGAAGGGAAGGAAATGGGAATGAGGAAGGTTGGGAAGGAATTTCGATTAACAATAATAATCGATTACTATTTTATTCAACGTTGTTTTTTTCTTTTGCAATTGGGACAAACATTTTTTGTGGATTTTTTTTTTGATATTGAGATTTTCTGTATTTGGTCTTTCACATTTTCAAAATTAGGAAATTTGATCTTTCAGGACTTCAGCCTTCGGCGCTCGTGAAGCTTTTGTTCGAGAACATGAGCCAAACTCCGCGGATACACATCATCACAACTTCGCCCAAGGCATATTTCTTCCGACGTAAATTATGAAAATTTTTCGGAATTTCAATGTAAAAAACAAAAGTATCCAATTTCTTTTTTACCTTAAATTTAATATCATCTCATTCACCTACTTGAAATAAAAAAAATAGGGTGGCCAATATTTCTCATGGCCGAAAAATCTTTTCGTAACGTTCTAATTTTAAACGAATTTTATTTTCTTTCACTGTTTTTTCACGACGTTTTCATTAATTTTCTAAAACTATGTATTCCGCGAGAAAAAATCTAATATTTTTTTCACAGGTACCTACCTGCAAACTTTCCAGCGAAATTACAAATTTGCCAAAAGGAGCGTAATAATGGAATCATGTCTTTAAAATAGGTTTATTTTCTTCCCTCCCCCTTGTTTCTTCCTCGAGGGCTGTCAATCAATTTGATTTCAAAATTAAATTTCTTGCCTTTGTTTTTGATGAGCAAACAATAATGCGTGTTATTTTTTCGGCGAGTTACCATTTTTTACTCGATTGTTATTATACCTTACCCTCCCGGAAAGCGTTCCTGAATCCGATTTCGGAATTAGGAATGTATCTTTATTCGTAATAATAATTCATATCCGAAAACGTTCTCCTTTTGACGGGATTTCCAGCGCAGGAAGGAATTGGGCCGTATATAACCCTCGAGTTATTTAATTTATTTTACATGCTGTAAAGATTTTTTATGCCATCTGTGGGTATACGTGAGATGTAGGCCATCTGCCTTTCCTACGTGATATTAATTCGCGAGAGTGGCCAGGGGCTTTTAAAAATGTCTTGTCTGCATTTTTTACGTTTTATTACTCACTGGGGGTCAATTAAAATGAGTTTTTAATTAAAGGAAGCGTAATAAATTGTCGGTAAGCGAGGAATCTAGTACTCTACGTAGTGCAGTATTTTTTAATAAATTAAGTGTTTTTAATTTTCACATTGACTTTTAATTCGCTGGCGTTCGTGGTGTGAATTGTTTGTTTTGTAATTTTCCACTTTTCGTGCAGATTCCTTTCTAGCAAACATATTATTGAGAATTACTTACAATTGCAAACATATTATTATGAATTACTTACAATAGCAAACATATTATTAAGAATTACTTACAATAGCAAAGATATTATTAAAAATCACTTAAAATAGCAAACATATTATTAAGAATTACTTACAATAGCAAACATATCATTAAAAATTACTTACAATAGCAAACATATCATTAAGAATTACTTACAATAGCAAACATATTATTAAGAATTACTTACAATAGCAAACATATCATTAAGAATTATTTACAATCGCAAACATATTATTAAAAATTACTTAAAATAGCAAACATATTATTAAGAATTACTTACAATAGCAAACATATCATTAAAAATTACTTACAATAGCAAACATATTATTCAGAATTACTTACAATAGCAAACATATCATTAAGAATTACTTACAATAGCAAACATATTATTAAGAATTACTTACAATAGCAAACATATTATTAAAGAATTACTTACAATAACAAACATATTATTAAGAATTAACTACAGTAGCAAACATATTATTAAGAATTACTTACAATAGCAAACATATTATTAAGAATTACTTACAATAGCAAACATATCATTAAGAATTATTTACAATTTTTTTTCTTAGTCATCATTTTACTGGGGATAGATAGAACACATAAGGACGGCCAAATGAAACTACGGCGCCAGAATAGGTAGAAACATTGTATTCAAAATAACAATAAATACCTTTGAAACTTTTTCCATAAAACAGTTCAAATCGAACCGCAAGAATTTATTTTGTGAACGCATCCTAATAGTCTACACACGCGCACAAAGTTGGCGGTCAATACTGCCTGATTGCTAATCATTCATTGATGGGGTAACTACTCTCGTCCCTTTTTAAAATCAGTAAGTTTTAAATATGGATAATAATAATAATAATAACATACCATTTATATAGCGCAGTTTTGTGTTGTTTCACTTCAAGTGCGCTTAACTATAATAAACTTAAAATAAAATTTCCTATTGTGTTCCTTTAAAAAAAAAATTAATTACATAATATGAAATAAAGAATAAACGGTTTACACAAAAGCAGAGAATAAAATTTAACTAAAATTTAATTAAAATTTAATAGTGAAGCGGTTTCAGATTTAACCTTGTCTTTGCGATGTGTAAAAAGGAATGATGAAATTTTGTACATTTAGCTTATTATTGAATAATTTCATGTAATCAAAAAGTGAACTTAGTTGTCTTGACACATGTTTTCCCCAGTGAGACAGGCACCATTAAAAATCTCATTTTGCTTAGATTGTATTATTATGTATTTTTAAATAAAATTGAATGGATTAGTTCAACCCTGATTAATACATTTCATGCAATCATTTCGTTGTAATAATAAATTATATACCAAACATCCCAAAGTTATTACTACATTGTAATTGCTAAACTACTATTATACATGAAGGATTTAATATACGAATATCTCAAATTCGGCCAACAATAATAATCCGACTGAGATATTCCCTAACTTTGGCGAATTTGTGGCGAATCAGAAACTGCGTGCGAAAGTTTGGAATTGTTTGTGTGCCGATCTATTCTGTTTATCCGTTTGAATTGAATGCAAACCTGCCTCTCCGCTGGTCTACGCGTCTACGCAAAACCACCCCAACCCAGGCCGGGACACTGAATCAAGTCGGCCTCTTATTTTTGTATAAATATAAGAAGCTGACTTTTCCTTTTTCCACGTAGGTACCTACTTTAATATGAGCTAAATTTGCCGTTTGAAGTTAGTTTTGTAACATAGTAGCATTGTAGTGGCGTAGAGCAAAACCATGTCAAACCAGGTCAGAAAACTAATTTCTTTGTAAGATTCTTCCTTAAAATAATGTTTTAATAAAGTAGTTTTACAGGGTGTATCGGCAAGTACCCGACAAACTTTAACCAGCTATTCCTCAGCACATTTGGAGTAAAAAATGTTATGGGCGCTTTGCTGTCCGGTAACATTTTTTTTCCAATAAAAACAAAAAATAAATAAAAAATCCACACTCCGTCACTGTCATTTGCATTTAATCTCGTGTTCAACAGCTGTTATTAGCAAGTGTGTCAAAAAGTGTCCTCGCTCTTTCGTACACACTAAATAATAATAGTTAAAAATGAGACGAATGGTGCCGTGCCATTTCGTTGTTATTGTAAAAGCGCGCCAACGTAGGTACGTACGTACATTATTCAACGAAACTCGAACAAAATATTGCCAGATGGGTTTTCAAACTTTGACAAAGGATAAAACATTGGTGACATGTGGTGAAAATATGAATAATAATTTTTTTATTAAAAAAAAATGTTACCGGACAGCAAAGTGCCCATAACATTTTTTACTCCAAATGTGCTAAGGAATAGCTGGTTAAAGTTTGTCGGGTACGTGCCGATACACCCTGTATAAAGTAGAATGGCTTAACATGAAGATGTAATGAAGAGATCCGGAAAGAATGCAAGGCTGGTGTAACCATAGTGAATGAGATAAGAAAGGACGCTTGGACGGTTTGGGCATTGGGAGCGAAAGGATGAAGAAAGGATTGTAAGGATAATGTATGACGTGAATGTTATTAATAGAAGAAGTCGGGGATGCACAAAGAAGACATGGTACGATCAGGATAACCAAACACTAAAGTCGGGCCAGGTCTAGAGTCAGAATAACACAAGAGTATGCATGAGACAAAACATGAATATGAATGAAGCACTGAATATATGCCAAAACAAAGATGTGTGATGTATCCTCTCTGCCTACTCTCTTTCTCTCTCTACTTTAAGAAAAACGGCTTTAAAGGTAACGCAAAACCCCCCAACCCAGGCCAGGACACTGAATCAAGTTGACCTCTTATTTTTGTATAAATATAAGAAGCTGACTTTTCCTTTATGAAGAAAACCCAGGACGGGTTGTTTTACAGAATTTTAAAAATTCATCAAATTTCTGCGCTAACTTCTATGGGTGATTATACATGATAGTACAAGTAAAAAAATATTTTATTTTTTTAGGGTAGTTTTACAGTTTTTAGTTTTAGTTTTTAGTTTTTAGTTTGGTTAAAAAAGTTGAATTGTTTGTATGGGAAAACAAATTAATAGTAATTCTTCTATGGAGAAATATTTTTTGTGGGAAAAAAAGTTTATCTTTTTTACTTCTACCATCATGTAGAATCGCCTCCTGAAGTTAGCGCACTTTATCCCCAGACACCCTGTATATCATATAAATTAATATATAAATATAAATAAAAGCACTTACATATTTCAAATTATCATCGAGACCAAATTATCACCGAGTAAGTCGAATCATTTAAACTCTATTTCCACTAAGATATTGCAACTTGAAAATTATACATATTATCAAGGGGACGATAGTTACTGTAGTATTTGGTTATTAAAAGGTTCGGGTAAGTTCGGGTTTTACTGAACTTAACCGAACGCGACCAACCGTCATCTGTTACATTGTCGGGTTCTTGTCTCTTCAAATTAACACAACTCGATACCTCGATTTTTAATTCACCTCGATAATTCTATTCGTAGATGGCAAAGAGAACTTATATTTCAAAATAATTATTTCACTAGCTGTCACACACAGATTTAATAATAATTTATCATTTTGCAGGTCTCCCAATTTTGGTGATGTATCTCTTCTCCTTACGAGGAAGCTACAAGCCAAAAATCTGTATGTTCTTGGTATAAGGTATAGGCATTAAAATCCCTTGACAAACGGAGTTTAGAAATGTTCGATTTCAAGCACAAAACCTGTTTTTATTTATTTTGATAATTTTGTAAGAAAGCAAAAAATTTAATCAAGTGAAACTGTCACAGATAATCTTAGCTATAATAATGTAATTTTAAAAGTTTTTTCTTTTATGTGTTCATACATTTCTATTGAAAATATAAGTTTTTTAGTAGTTTATATTTATATGTTTTATTGAGTTATTTATTTGTATTCTACTCAAGCGAAACGATAGAAAAACCTTCAATTTATCTAAAGCACATTTTTTGGTATTCATAATGTACACCAATTCGTTATAAAGATTAATCAAAATAGTGATTTGACATTAAGCTTCGCCTTAACCTCGGAGTCACGATAGTATTTTTCTAACCTTTTGGGCCTTGAAATATAATACACCTTATTATAAGGTCCTAAGGAATATCAGAGACGAAATTTTCTGAAAACACCAGGATCATTAGGGTCTGGATTCCGAAATATCTGAGACGTTCAGGGTCATCAACCGCCATAAATCCAGCCCGGACCCTTCGTTGGGCCAGTTGATAATGACCCTATATCGTGTTTGGTAGAATAGAAATGGCAATCTATAAGACCCGCGGTGTTGAAAACCCTGTCAGGCCCCAGCGATATCAATGGATTCAACCGGAAAATGTAATATACAGTTAACGGGAAATAATTTGCTAACCATAAAGCATGCCGAATAATATAATGTTTGCATATATATCAAATTGGTATTGGTTAACTGGTGAACCGGTTGTGGTGGTTTTGGTATTAGGTTTTGTATTGACATTGGAAAATACAAGAAAACGCTCATATTTATCTAGTATATTTATTTATTTAAACGCCCATTGGGCTTCTTAAGAATTATTGCATGTCTGTATTTATATTTGCTTTTTGACGCAAGCAATGTTCAAGCATGTTAAATATTTCGATCAAGTTTCTTTCCTCACACGATGCAATCTCTGCGAACAAGAATTACATAAAAAATTGGTGCGAGAAGCAACTACATTAAATGGATTCAAGTGTTTTATTTATTCGGTACGCCTCAATTAATCATTCTCACCAACTGTGGCGGCTCGTGACTTGCTAGAATTATCGATACGCGAACTTAAGTAAAGCCATCTCGCCGAAAGAGACATCGGTGAGCGCCGTTCATGTTTCGGAGAAATTTCAATACTTTGGTCAACATCCTTGCTCTGCGCGCGTATAGATAATTGGTGTTCCCAGATGACGTTTCTCGATGAGCGATATGGAATTCGCTCGCACCACGTGATACAAAGGACCAAAATTCGAGCCTAAATACTTGTTTTTTTACTTCCGATTTAGTTGTCCGGGTTAAGTCTTCCCCAAAGGAAAAACTTAACCCTTCCACTCACTTTTCCACAAATGATCAGCTAGTCAATCAACACTATGTAAGTGCATTATATAAGTAAAATAAATACAAAACAATACAAGAACAACAACACGTCAAATCACCAGATATCAAATGGGAAAAAAAATTCACCGTCTCCAGATATTTTCATATCAGAGGGTTCGGCTCGGTAGAACTTCTAACAGGGCCTATAAATCCTACTGATCCCTCAACATAAATATTTAAAAAATCTTTTGTTATCCTACATGTATTCAAAATGACCGACTTTTGCATCTTTATATATAAATTTTTTGATAGATCTAATACGCCTAAATTTTTAATTAGAGAGCTAGGTATAATGCCAGTAGCCGAAATAACGAATGGTAATATTTTTATAGTCTGAGAATGCCAAATTCTTTTTATTTCATTTCCTAAATCTGTGTATTTTCTTATTTTTTCACTAACAGATTTTTGAATATTACAGGAATTTGGAATAGCAACATCAATGATATAAGTTATTTTTTTAATTTTGTCATGTAAAACTATATCGGGTCTATTATGACTAATCGCTCGGTCTGTTAGTATAGTTTTATCATAATATATTTTATGAAATTCGTTTTCTAAAAATGAATTTGGTTCGTATTCATAATATGGTACTACATTACGGCAGTCAATCAAGTTATGTTTAATTACAAAATTTTGGTGAATTATTTTTAAAACTTGATTGTGCCTAAATGTATACTCGGACGGTGCTAATATAGAACATCCCGATATAATATGTTCTATAGTTTCCGGAAAAGCCAAACATTTTCTACACAAATCATCAATTTGATTTGTATCTTTGATTATATGCTTTCTATAATTTTTAGTATTAATGACTCTATCCTGAATTGCAAGCATAAATCCTTCTATTTCTGCGCTCAACTCTCCAATACTCAACCATTTGTTTGACTTAATTTTGTCAACATACGTTTGGTTGAGATAATTGAAGTGTTTTGCGTGTAAAATTTTATTTGACCAGGAATCTAATAATTCCTGGTTGGGATTTATAAAAATGTTGGCATTCTCATCGTATAAATTTAAAGGTGTAATATTTCTATCTGCCTTGCAAATTATTTTGTGCATTTCTGAGCTATGAGCTTTCCTATGGAAAAAAGTTCTTAGCATTTCTACCTGATTATGTTTCAAAGAAGTTATTTTGACTATACCTCTACCTCCTAAATTTCTAGGTAAATTAACTCGTTCTATAGCTGAATTTGGATGATGGCAATTAAACTTTGTTAGCGTAGTTCTAATTAATCTTTCTAAGTTATCTAAATCTGTATTAGACCATTTAATTATGCCAAATGAGTACGTTAATAGAGGTATTGCCCAAGTATTTATTGCTTTTACTAAATTTTTAGCAGATAGATTGCATTTTAAAATTAATATTATTACTATTATTACTGTGATTTGCTTTGCATTATTATGTACTGTACATTAGATATTTGGGCTATAGTGTGGCGAGTGCTTTATTTGTAATTATGTATTTAATTATAATACGTCATTGTTTATGTTGGTAACATGACTTCACCAGCTTACCGTTGATTTGATGGTCGTCAAATGTTACGAGAGAAATACCCTTAACGTTAATAAAAACCAGTTTTACGTTATGATGTTGCCATTATCTAATTATTTTACACGCTTTTTTGTTCTGACCACTAAATGCGATCGTTTCTTAATATTTCAGTCCATGGAGACTGCTCCCTTCTCCAACCCTTAAAGACTGGACACCCCATTTCTGTATTTATTATTAACAAAACTTTTGGCCATTTATTTTAATCTATAATTATATATACGCTAATTATAGCGAGTAATGTTTGAGGGTGTATTTTTTTGCACAAATTGGGTTCAATAATGCTTTGCTTGTGATATTGTTAAATATAATTTTTGGTGTGTTTCATCACAGTCTGACAATGAGGTTAAACACGTCTCACAACCAATTATTATTGACACACATACAATTTTTTATACTAGACCTAGATTCACCAGTTTCCGTTTGTACGAGTACTACGAGTTTTTTGACACCGCACCGTTTGTAAATATAGTTGTTGCATTCGAAAATACTGACCAATTACAGCTTCAGATGCACTTATTTAATTTTTTTAATTATTTTTTTATTCATACCCCAAACTAGAAAAATTTATTATGGTGGTAACATAAATAAGAAAATATGAAAACAAATAAAAGAAAATATAAAAACAATATTACAATGTCGTACATATATCGTAATACAAATGGTAATACGAAAACAAAAATAATAAATATTTATACGATTATATGGATAAAGTATATAATATAATATAATAGACTATATAATGGTTACACAAAGATTTAAAAACCAAATAAAAGACTGTAGAAGCTATTCCGGCCCAGATATAGACAGTGACCATAATATGGTAATGGCCAAAAGTCTTCTAAAACTGAAAAAAATAAAAAAGAGAAATAATTTCAAATGGGATACAAAAGTATTAAAGATAAAAGAGATCAGCGACAGTTTTAGGGAAAAGACGCAAGAGTGCAACTTAATGGAAGAGGAGAACGCGAATGAGATCTGGAAAGTGATAAAGACGAAGGTTATAACTACGGCAGAGGAAACTATAGGCAAGGACAAACCCCAAGCAAGGAAGGAATGGATAACCGATGAGCTGCTGACTGTAGGCCGAATGCAACATCAGATGAGAGTAGAGATGGCAGGAGTTCCACTAAAGAACACCAAGGAGTTTGTCTACCTCGGGAGCAAAATAACATGGGACGGTCGGTCTAAGAGCGAGGTCGACAGCCGTATACATCAGGCTAGGCTTGCATTCAATAAAAGGTCGAAAATAATAGAATCCAATAATATAGACCTAAAACTGAGAATACTCCTCATCAAGACCTATGTATGGAGTATCTTGATGTACGGCTGCGAAACATGGTGCCTATCCGAAAGAGATAAACGGAGACTAGAGGCTTTTGAGATGTGGTCCTATAGAAGACTGTTAGGAATTTCCTGGAGAGACCATGTTACAAATGAGGAGGTTCTCCAAAGAATCGAAGGAGGAAGGCACCTGCTCAGGACCTTGTCCGAAAGGCGTGCAAGATGGATCAGCCATGTTATACGACAAGAAGGCCTCTTGCATGTCATAATAGAGGGTATGACCGAGGGGACCAACTCTAGGGGACGCCCACGCCGAGAGTACCTGGAGGACCTGCTGGTGGACGTGCGCTGCTCATCATATGCAGAAGTCAAAAGAGCCGCACAAGACAGGGAAGAATGGAAGAGGAGATTAGATAAAATTGCTGCAAACCAATCCCAGGATTGAAACCAGAGAGAGAGATGGATAAAGTCAGAATGAATTCACTTAATGGTCTTTCTTCAGTCAGACAATAATTTCTTTCAGGAAGCTTTCCGATTTCGTTCTGCCACTTTTTATCAGCCATACGGTAATGTGCTTTTTAATATGGCTTGTTTTAACCTTACAGCATTGCTGCTTGAACCCATCTTACTCGTACACCTTAGGAGCCAGGAATACATGGAAACGTCGTCCAAACGATGTGTTCATTTTTGGTACTATCATCCTTTGTTCTGATCTTAGTCTTGTCGTTTAGTTGTGATCTACAAGACTATGAAGCTTGGGATTGTTCGTATAGTACATTATGAATACAAAATAGTAATAATAATAATTACTTATTATTATTTTGGTAAACTAATGTTTAAGACAAGATTTTTTATGAAAATTTAAAAAATGTAATAAGCAGTAATTGTTGAATGAAACACTAGTATATATTGAATTATTTCGCGGATAAGAGATAAGCCGCCATAGCTCAGTGGTCAGAGCTGTCGACCGGGAATCTAAAGGACACGGGTTCAAGTCCCGTTGGCGTCATGTATCTTTTATCAGGAGATTTTTCAATGTGGATGAGTGTTTCAGGCTAATAATTATTTCTTATAAAAATAATTACTTGTAAATAAACTGTTAATAATTTCAATGAAACGAAATGAATTGGTGTTTGCTCGAATAATATAAGGTATGGAAGGAAGGAAAGCGGGATGACCAATCACTTTACCCCTTTATCTCTGCGAAGAAGCACACAACACAATATAGTGAGTTCTACCGCGATACCTCGAGGTAATTATAGCTACAACAAAACGAAAGAGTACTTAAATCAGTATTATGCACTTCCAAGATAGTCAAAATCCTTCTTTTACTTTTCAACTAGATTATGATCACTAAAAACACCAATATTTTGCTTCCAAGAAATTCTCAATCCATTTTCTATTTTCAAAAATAAATCGCACTCGAATATGCACATTTTATGTTCAATTGTCATGTTCCATTATTCAAATAGTTTTCCAGTAAGGTGATGTTACGAAGATGTAGGAACTGGATAATTTTATCCTGATTAGTACTCATTTATTTACTCTTACTAAATAACATAGATAATTACATTGAATCTGTTTTTGTCGTCTTAAATTTTGCGTGAAATGTCTAAGAGTTGTGCGAGATAAATTACGAGTAGGTCTATTTCCGGAAAGTCAGATTCATCCCTTAATTGACCTCTTGCCTCGGCATCCTTTTTCCTTTTCAGCTATATTCCCTCCCTTATTAATGTTTTGTTATTTACCCTACAAGAAATTTCGCCCCTGATTAAACGGAAGCACTCATTTATCAATGTTATAAAAATATGAATTAGGTTTATGTAACGAGGTCGAAGTTACAAAAACAACTATAAAAATCTCATTGATGACAATGAAATACCCGAATCAGACCAATTTCATATCCATTTGCCTTTGGCAAAAGCATAATTTCTGATAAAGGCGTCCAAATGTTTGGTTTACAACCTTATGTCTTTTTAAATTTTTTGTTTTTATGAATCAGTATTTCTATCGCATATTTTAGATGAAATAATAGTTTTATTCCTAACAATATTATTCTTTCCTAATGGAAGCTGGTGCTTGTGCTTATGAACGGAGTACTTAGTTAATATTTAAAAAAAAAACTGTACAACTAAAACGTTATTTCCTCCAGACACTTAAATAAACATAGATTTTTTTTTAAATATTTATATTTTTTTTAAATTTGATTTTTTTTTAGTTAAAGCTTACCGCCAATTAATATCCAAGATACGATATAGTAGAGTGCGCAACACCAATTAAATGAGCATTTATCCCACCCACCCCCATCATTAGCACTCTAACGGTGTCTGAAAGTTCAGAAAAGGAAGGCGATTAAGCAATTGTTTCCAATACGTAATTACATCTCTAGGATACCATTAGCTTTCTTTGATTGCTTCCTTATGGAAAGGATATTCATAAAAGCTTTGAATTCTAGTTAATCAATTTCTCGTTTAATTTTAGTGGAACGTTTCACCCGAATATCCGCAAGATTCTACCGCGAATTATTTTCACGTGTGCCTACATATTCCAGAGGCGTGCTTTCCGTAATAACGAAATCCTATACCCGTACATATGACTAGTGTTGACTGGAGAGTGTCAATTTGAAATAATTTTTTCGTGACATATGATCTAAGAATTTAATGAAATTATCGTGATTAATAATATTTAAGTAGCATGCCGGGTTATGGTTTCTACTTTGCACACACTTCACCACAATCTTCGATTACACATCTGCCCTGATAATAGAGACTGTAACGGTGTCTGAAACGTTGACTAATGAAGGAGGTAACGCAACATGGCATAATACCACAAAAATATTTTATCGTGATTTCTTTTTTGGTTTATTACGTTGCACTTGCTCCTTTTTTAAGGCGGCGTTTCGCGACGCGAGACACTACTGGTCCGGGGTGGAGACCGTCTTGGTGTCTCCGGTCTCTGTCTCCTGTCTCTGTCGCACGCGCGAACTGGCTCTCCATACAAAGCGAAATGACGAGTACCGGTCGCGGTCTCCTGACTCCGTCTCTGGTCTCGGTCTTCGGTCGTCGTCTTTAGAGTTAATAGTTCTTGGTATCTGGTACTTGACAGCTGCACCAAAATTAAACGCCGAAAACCACATAGATTTAACTAATTATAGTACTGATATACCGGGTCTCAGAAGATTTATGCATGCAATACGAAATCACCTCTACATATAGGAACATACTCTTCACCACAATCTACACGTCTGCCCTTTTCATGAACACTGTAACGTTGTCCGAAACATTGGCATTTCTATTCAGTGGATATTGTTAATTTATGTTCAGTAATTTTTGTTTTGAAATTACACGGAGAAAACTTACTGATATAAAATATTGCTGATTTATTAAAAATCTGGTCAATTTATTCGTATTCCTGTTTAAAACGGGACTGCAGGCCTTTAACGAATAAATTGACAGCTTTTCTAACAAACTACCAGTAAAATAGAAATGTGTTACAAGGATGTCGGAACACGTGTTTATAAAAATTTTAGTATTGTCGCATTTAGTCATTAGGTAAATTTATCAGGAAAAGCGCAGCTTCATGAACACGGGTTCCGATATTTTATGAATGTGCTAATATTTTATTATGAAATGATTTTAACAGGATTTTAATAAATCAGCCGTATTTTTTTCTCCGTGTACATTATTGTTATTATCTATATTTTATTTTTAACTGCACGCCCGTGTCATATTCCCACCCAGTAATACTATCTCTGCGGTACAATTACCTTCTCTGCAGTACTTACCTGATCCTACCCACTCACTTACATTTATGAACCCCCAATCCGCCACACTTGGTAGGTACCGAAGACAGCCTCGAATAGACTCCCGACCCGTTAATTCCGGCGCTTCCATGAATTGGTTAATATCCTTTAAAATTAAAGACATCACCGACATAATCCTGTACCCGGACTTGCTAATGGCAAACTTTTAACGAAATGGGTACAGGATACATTTTCCGGTGAACAATCCCACTCTTATGGTGTAAAGGTTGTAAAACTTTTCCCATAAAATTTTAATTATGATATGTCTGTTTGCTTGTGTAGAAACATGGTCGTTTAAATGGCTTTCTGTTTATTTTTCGTAAATACAGGGTTTTCCAATAAGAGGTGTTATTTTGATATTCAATCGTAAAAGATCTATTTTTGTTGCTTGTGTGGCACGTAGCGCCGTCTTGTTGAATGTAAACGTTGTCCAGGTCAATATCCAATTCCGGCCATAAAAAATCATTAATCATTTCTCGATAGCGCAATCCATTCACCGTAACTGTTGCTTCAGCCTCATTTTCGAAAAAGTAAGGTCCAATGACTCCGCCGGACCATAAACTGCACCAAACAGTCACACGTTGAGTAAAGAGAGGCTTTTCAACAATAACTTTTGGGTTTTCAGAGCCCCAGATGCGACAATTTTGCTTGTCGACGAAGCCACCGAGGTGGAAATGGGCCTCATCACTCAAGATGATTTGCATTTGTTTCACTCAAGTGAATTTTAATAATATCAATGCGTTGTTGAAACGTGTATCGTTCAATTTTTATTGATTGCGTAGTTTTTACTTGTCAAATGTCAAAAAATGACAGCTTCAAAAGTAACATCTACCGAAATAGCGGGCTATTCAAAATAACACCTCTTATTGGAAAACCCTGTACTTACATCGTTCTGTTCCAACGTATTTTCAAATACATCTATTTGAATTTCACTTTTGTTTTCGTGAAAGAATTCAAATGATTTCGATGACAATGCATTCATTTAACTTTTAGTGTCAATCACGTACACACGCAGACTTTTTTTAAAGTTTCAAAGACATTTTAAAATAGGTTTTTGGTGGCAATCACGCATACATTAACGAAGGTTAAATCCACACTAAAATAATAAAAATTTATATTTTGAAATATCTATTCACAAATAATGGATTGTTATAGTAAGAAACAATTGTTTTTACGGGGTAAGATGTTTTTACGGTTAAAAATTCTCCCACAACCTTTTTCTCCCGATCCGGCCTGCCACGCAGAGTTGGTGGACAGACGCATCAGCCGCCTAGACTTGAATAATCCTCACTCCATGAACCCGGTCACCATGCACCAAATGCTATGTCACCAAATGCAGCGACCACTTTGAGTGACCTATGGCAGAGGTGTGGTTATCTCATAAATGGTTCTTGGGGCGGCGGTACCCAAAGCTTCCTAAATTGAAATACAGTTACTTAAATAAAATACTTTAAAACGCCACAAAGATGTGCCTATTATCGACAAAATCACTTTCAAGCGAAACAATACAAACTTTGCAAGGAGTCGTCAGTACAAGCATTTTAGTTATATATTATCTAATATCATTGGGACCATGTTTTGTACTATGGTTCATATGCTTTTTCAAATATGTGCTATCACGTGTTTAACTGAGCGCAACATGTCACGTGAACCAATTGAGTTGGCGATTAAGTGAAAGCTTTGAATGCGATTTTTCGTGTCATGAATCCAGCCTACAAAAAACAGTTGAGCGTGTAGATAAAACCATTAAATGAAAAGCCTTTTTGCTGCAATTAATGTTTGTTCCGTTGCGGCAGGGCTTACCAACTTCAAGCCGGTACTGGTATTAAACATTTGGGCTTCGTGGCTTTAATGTTTCCTTGTTCATTGAAACACTTTAAACCGTGAGTCCGATTGTTGATCCCGTATTCTTGTTTTAGCATGCACAAATACATAATAAAATAGAACTGACATTTTCATGACCAATTTTAAAACAAAATGTACAGTACATTCAAATGTGAGGTTGTGTTTGACTTCCGAATCTGACAAGTTGATTGGACGAGAAAAAATTGTTTTTATTTTGACCTACCATCTAATAAATGGCTCATTTGATATGTACATTTCAAAATACAAAAACATCTGATTCATACAATTTCTTTAGAATATGTTGTACAAGTATGTCCTTTCCAGGAATTTCCACTTTTTTAACACCGTTACATATTGATGTGAAAAATAATAGTTGAACCATACAACTTTTTTAAAGTTACATGGTTTTTCCTTTCAACCATCTTGGTGTTGTCATTTAAAATCATATAAAATTTTAAAAGTTACATTATTTTCCTTTCAACCATCTTGGTGTTGCCATTTAAAAGCATTTACTTCTTTTAAAGTTTTCAATCATCTTGGTGTTGCCATTTAAAAGCATTTACTTCTTTTAAAGTTTTCAATCATCTTGGTGTTGCCATTTAAAACCATTTATACGATCGCAGCGCCCTCTATTTTTGTCTCCTTCATTTTGACAGACTGTATTTTCAGGCTTGAGCTTTTACTTGTAGCAAAGTATTTTCTGAAATTTATTCCCAGAAAAGTATTCCTGAATTGTATTATTCAGAAATCCCATTTTGTTTCCAACACACGGTGATATTTATACGTCGCAATATATTATACGCTTGGACTTGAATTGTGCTCTTGCTGTGATCATATAAACCCTTGCTGTGTAGATTCTCAGCCCTTAAATGATTTAAGGGCTGAGAATGGAATAAAGGTGGCATTTATTCGATTCGCTTTTCTAGAAAGAGTTTAACTGTTTTTTTCCGACACGAATAACAAAGACAAATTGAACATAAAAATCGTGTTTCATTTTATGAAAAATTTCCTCGAATATTTCACAATGCAATCCGAAGCTGTTCGATAAGTCAATGTATACCAGTGAATATACAATTTCCAGAAGTGTGATCTTTACGGACGTGAAAGTAAACATTTCGACTCCTAGGCCCCAGGAGTATCCAATCAATATCCCCACTTCATCCGATGTAACAGTTTTATCGGTTTATCTCAGTGATCAGTGTTGTTTTACGCATGTTCTCTACTAAACACGTTTTCCATATTGTTTGATCCTTCTGTTGATCTCTGAAAATTATTACTTCCGAATTGGCCTTTATACAAAAATCAACTGCCTTGACCAATTCACTACCGAGATCGTCAAGAATCCATTCCTACGTTCTTTTTATTATCCAAAAGCACATAATATCTATGACATCAGTAGAACAAGTTCTTAAATTTACCAGTTTGTGTGTATTCAGTATATCAAAATGCCTACCGTTTCGGAAAATTGGTATGGCGAAGGAAAAATATTTGATTTCCCTTTAATTACCTTTTTTTGCCTCGAAGTCTTTCTATTTCTGTGTCTGTGAGAATCTGTTGCAATACTTGTACCCATTCGGCTTCTCGTTCTGTTTCGACTGTAGAAAACCCCTATTAGCGCGGGGTTCACAATTTCCTCTGTGAAAAGGCTTTGACATGTTTCAGATGGCCCAGTTAGAAGTTATGAGGAAATTACTACCGTTTTGAATGTTTGTTTGAAAGCGAGAAATTATGTATCTCGGGTCGCTTTGAAATTGCATTGAATGATATAAAACGCCAGAATTAATGGTGAAATGTTTTTGTGTTCAGGAAAAAAGTAACATTATCGCGAGTATTTTTTTTTATTAGCAAACTGAAGAAATACAGTAAAACGTTTGTTTATGTGGTTTATTTGATTTGGGTTTCAGCTCTTCGAGTTAAATGCTTTGCTTCGAAGCATATATTCTGCAATTTTAGTATTACGACTTGTTATTGATCTGCTACCCAGCTTCGCCCGAGTACCAATCCGCAAATCAATTGATTGCATCCGAAATAGTTGTCCAAGAATATAATATGAAACAGAAAATGTTCCTACTCATTTTTTCAAGTCTCGTAAGAAATAAGATATCTTGGAATGTCAATGAATATGTTTACTACGTACTCTAATGACAGCCCAGATTTGCCTGAAAATTCAGCATACTTACATTTACAAAATTATTTTGCTTTTCGAAAAATCAATACGGCATATTGTTTTGTATTCACAGAACTTGAAAATCAACGTTGAAATTTGATGAATTGTTCAAATTCCGTGAAACAAACCGTCCTAAGAGTTATAAGGATAATTAAAAACTCACGAACGAATAGTGTCAGATGAAAATGGTTGCATCAACCTAGAAATTACAGTCGGAAAACAAATACAGTTTTCTTGACACCAAAGCTCATCCGCCAATAGTTGTTATGCGTCAGAAAACTGATGTATGCTTTATACAAAATGTCCGGGGGTAAAGTACACTAACTTCGGGAAGTGATTCTACATGATGGTGAAAGTTTAAAAATAAATAATTTTTTTTCGAAATTTCTTTATTTTTTTCAATAGACACAATTCAACTTTTTTTACTTGAAAACTACCTTAAAATGTTAGAAATTAAAAAAAAGTTATTAATCTTTTTTACTTGAATCACTCCCATAATTAGTAAACTTTACATTTTATATTACATGTAGTTGATATTGTGACAATTATTGTGCAAGTGTTATTGAACACACTTACAAACATTTTAATTAACGTTGTCTCTCTCTCCCTTTTTTTCAGATCCTCGAAGATTTCTACCACTTCCACCACAACTCCGTCCGGCGGAGGTCCATATCCCCCTCCCATTACCACCACCGGAAGCTGTCTGCAGACGACAGGGTCAGGTGGTCACAACAGCAGAGGATCCTCTCAAGAAAAAAGCGGGACTTTCTCCCACTGACCACCGAACAAGGGACCACCAAAACACAAACACCATTTCCAAAAGAACCAACAACAACCGTCCAAAAAAACCCAACCACCACCCAAGAAAGCGAAACTTTTGAACCTAGCAAACAGACTACAATCAAAGATGATAAAACAACGTCTCAGTCAATAACTAATTTAGATAAACAAACTACTCAAGATAGCGATATAATTATTCCTATTACTCATATTATAGTTGATAACGTTGTTCAGGCTGTGACCAAAGATGGACAAACCACCGTTCAAGCAAGAGAGACAAGTGTTCAAGATAAACAAACAACTTCGCAAAGTTTGTTATTGAGCACAGCAAGCCCTAATAGAACCGATAGAGATCTCGTGCCACCTTTTGGACACAGGGCTTCAAAGGCGATTGGACCCTTAATGAGTGACACTAAGTTTCCCCTCAACGACCATAGATGGCCTCAGATGTGGTATCTGGTAAGTTATATCAAAAGTTTCTTAATCCTATTATTATGTATGACTTTTTATCGTGTTGATAAGACGTTAAGTAATCTTTGACGATGGACATTTTCTTAAACATGCCTAGAAAATGTTTTTAAATATTCCGATTGAGTGATACTTGTGGATGCGAATGAATCAAGAAGTGTTCGTCTTGACCGAATTGTTAATCAGCGAGAGAGACGATTTATTAGTTTTAGTATATTTATTAGTAAATACTATTTTGTTCTTTCGGAATAAAAAAACATGTGTACTATTTGATATATGGACGTTAATGAAACAAGGGGTAGTAAGTACCAAGAGAGAGTTGTGTGGCAATCCACCCTCTCTTCTTGTATGTTTACGATAAATGTTGCCACGGTGACTTAGTTAATAATAATTATAATAATAATATTATAAGTTAATGAGAATATTACCAAAGAGACAATGTAGCCTCTGGTCTTATTTTTCGACAGTTAACGTTCTGTAGATCGTGTTGGAAATGATTATGCAATCTGAAAACAATGGCGTTGACCTACCATAACTAAAAAGCTGTGAAGGTTTCATAATTCTAAAGATTTACTGGATGCGCGTTTTTAGTCAGACTTGCAAAAGTTTTCTGTTTATAAAGATAATTATCATTATATTTACTATTCAAGTACGTACGTCATACCTCGCGCAGTCGAAACTTCTCATAATACATATTTTGTTTAAGCTTTCTGGTCGTAGTAATTTATATGTTATTAAAAGTTTAATCCCTTTTGTTGTATAAAATCAGTCGTCCATTCGTATTTTCGCCATCCTTTTATATTCCAAATACGTTCTGCATCCTTTCATTTCAACCAAAAAAGTTTATAAGCAAAGCCAAAGCACGGACTTTAAAAGGAGAAGCAAAGCAAATTCCGTCGCAACATGTTTTAAGAAGCACCCCTTGAAATTCAGTTTTCTGTCGTTTTTCAAGTTTACACGACTAGCAGAGCTTTTCATACGAGGGGTTTTGTGGATCCTTTTGTATGTTATATCAGCCAACCGTGAAGAAATTGGCGTTTTTCCTAATACATGTGATTTTGTATTATGCTTCTCTGTTGGGAAAGGAACTTGAAACGTTGTAAAGATATCTTTCGTGGTTATATAATAATATTACATCCTTCTATGTGGTTACACCGAGCAAACAAAAAGTTTTAATATTAATAAACTTCATTTTGCATCCATGCTAATGACAATTTTATAACGGATTTGAAGCAAGTTTAGTATTACGTGAAACATTAGTTAGCTAAAATGACAACACGTTAATCCCTAACGGCTCCATGATAACTCAACACATTGACAATTCAACACACTTTTAAAAAGTGATACAAAGTCTTTAGAAACTAAATTAGAACATTATGAAAAAAATTATTTTAAACCTTACCTAACCTAACCTAACCTACTTAACCCAGATAATAAAGTTTTTGTTTCATCACTTTCCATGACTTTATATAACTTTTTAAAGATGTGATGAATTATCATTTTAATGATTTATCCGGTCACCATCCCTAACAGTTACGGTAAATGGATTGCGCTATCGAGAGATGATTAATGATTTTTTATGGCCGGAATTGGATGTTATTGATCTGGACAACGTTTACTTTCAACCATTGATCTTTTACGATGGAATATCAAAATAACAACTCTTATTGGAAAACCATGTATAACTTTTTAAAGATGTGATGAATTATCATTTTGATGATTTATCCGGTCACCATCCGTAACAAACATAAATATATTTTAATCAAAAGATTTTGATTTTGCAGTACCTACAAAGTTCAATTTTATTCGGGTTTTAAGATGAATTGGCAAAACAGTATCACAAGATTGAGGTATATAACTTCGTTTATTTATGGGAAGTACATTACGGAGGAGATTGTATTGTACAATAAGGAAGTTGAGTGAAAAATATTTTGACTTATAAAAAATATGTTCATGTAGATAAAAAAATATCGATTCTAAAAATATTAATATATTTCTATATTATTATTCTTAGAATTAGTTAAACGTTCTTGAAAAAGCATTCAATAGCAATAGACTGTAGACGCTCCACGATTGGTCGAAAGAATTCTGACGTCACATGTGTCGTGACTTGTACGTTCAACGGATCACCTATGGTGCATCTCTTTCTATTACATGAGAGATGGTCGGTTTAGATGAGAGAGGTGTATAGGCCAAAGGTTTATTTGGGTTTGTCAAATATATGTACGTATTTGTTGTTATTATTATATGAAATGGATTTCTAAAGATACATATTCGTATAGTGCTTTATAATAATATGTTGTTTATTGCATAACTTAGAAGTTTTTATTATTATACATGTCACATAGCATGTGATACACTTCAGGCCGCCGGCCGCCCAGAAAGGTCTCACAGTGAACTGGGCTGTAAACCGTTATTTTACTTTTGGTCTTTACTTTTCTGCGCGGTGGTCCTGAATTAGCGCGTGGAACGTCAACAAGTAGCGACGGCAATTCTGTACAAGTACCGTACCGGGCGGGAAAAGCAAATATTCTAACTTAAAATATTAATTTAACTATGAAATCTTAATCAATTTTCTTTTTTTTTTAATAACATCAATTCTAATAGACGGTTAACATTGGTAAAAAAATTACTGGAATTCCTTGTTGAAGAATTAAAATTTTTTCCATACAAAATGCTTGAGCGTCGTGGTTTTCACAGTTCTAATGACGTCACACCACACCCCGCCTCTTACCGCTCGGATTCCGCTCGTTTTGGCGGGCTTAATAAAATTTAAACTTTGAGAATTAATTTAATTATGAAAACAAACTTTAAAAAAAAAAAAAAAAATACCAGTATTTAAGTTTGAATGCGAACATTGATAAAAAAAAATAAAAAAAATGGACTCAACTTCCTTATTGTGTAAATATAATAGAACTGTACTACCATCTCGAATCTCAAAAGATTAGTTTAGAAGAACTTTAGGGTGATTTAAGCGTAATGAACAAGAACAATTGAAAATTGACGCTCTTCGACGCGTATGATGAATGGAGAATCGAGTGTCAGTGATGCACAAATGGATGGAATAAGGAATCTGGGACGTCCAAAGAAGACATGACAAGATCAAGTTAATCATAGATCTTTCACCGATCTCTTTCTACTCAGAAAAAAGATATGCGGGTTATTTTCGGCAGCATAATCACATTAAATGACTTATGCAGTACCTAGAGCTTATAAACTGCTGGTCTTAGGACGGGTTGTTTCGGAGTATTTGAACAATTCATCAAATTTCAACGTTCATTTCTGGGATCTGTGAAAGTCCAATTCAAGTTCTGTTATTATATCATTATAGGCTAGTTGCTTGAAAAAACTGAAATAAAAACAGAACTTGAAAATGCACGTTGAAATTTGATGAATTGTTCAAATACTCCGAAACAACCCGTCCATAGTCATTGAAAATTCTCCAAAATTAATTCCAATATCCATTCAACTGTAATTGTAAGTGGTGAGTGAATTGGTATCAAACTGTATTATCTGGGCTCCGTATGAAGCAACTTCCAATTTGTTTTGTACTTGTTTTTCGCGCCCCGTGGAACTTATCCATATTAAGTACCAATCTCATTTCATTTTAGGTATGCCATTCACTAAAAACGCGTGTTTTGCTCTGTTAAACAACATCTTTTTAAAATTATTTATTCATCGGTCACATATCGAACAGTGCGATTCCAGCAGAGATCAATTTATTTATGCCGGAGTCTTGCAACTGCACGGGAAAAAATTAACTGAAACAAAATATTACAAATTTATTAAAAATCTAATCAAATTATTCGTATTCCTGTGAAAAACTTGACTGCAGACCCTTAGCGAATGTATTGATAGATTTCCTAACAAACTATTAGTAAAATACGAATGTGTTATGAGGATGTCGAAATACGTTTTCGTAAATTTCTTTTTATGTAAACGTCTTTATATTTATCAGGATAAGCGCAGCTGCATGAGCACGTTTTCCGATATATTCTGAATGAAATAATATTTTTTTAGTAAATGGCCTACTACCACGTTTTTAACAGGATTTTAATAAATGAGCAATACTCGTTTTTCTCCGTGTGGGGTCGTCGTGACAATTTGATATGTTCATCGCTCAAATCGGTACCCGAATACGACCGTGATGAGAGCGATCCACTATCTCAATGGGGTGGATTACAAATTCTACGTTATTCTCAAATTCTTCAATGAGTTTTGCAAGGTTATTATTGGCACTAAATATTAAATGTTTTAACGGTAACTGTATAATAAATAAGGTACAGTAATGTATTGTTGTATTATTATTTTGAATACATAAATGTGTCCATTCTTCACCTCTTCAAATACCAACTACATATTCCTCAATCATAACCAGGTCTTCAACAAACATGACTCTAAATCCCGCTAAAGCACCTAATCACGGACAAAGATCCTTTAACTAATATCCCATTAAACTGTATAACTGCATGCCACCTACCTTGAAACAACCTGCTGATGATGCCCCAATACACAAACTAAAAAAAGGATCACATGATGATAAAAAGGGTACACTTTTCCATGTAGCCTTTTCACCCTAAACCAAATATAACACAATTTAATTAGTACATAAGTTATCTAATCAGATCTGCTTAGACAGATTATTATTGTATAATTATTTAGTAGTGTTTTTATATACTTGCATTAATTAATTAATAATAATAATAATTGGATGACTTGTATAGCGCCGTTTTTGTGCAAAATCACCTCAAGGGCGCTGTACAAACTTATAATACATTTCTACAGTGTTATTACTTAACTATTTATGGAGAAAATATACAGTACAATACTTACCTGGTAGGTCACTTGAGATTAACACTTAATTAACATTATCTAATTATTTATTGACGAAATTTAGACACAAGATTTAGGACTTCATTGAAAAATTGAATATAACTGGACTTTCTCTTAGGAATGGTATATTTAATTTAAGGGTACGACAGCTTAAAAAGGTAAGTTTTTAGTTTAGACCTGAATTCTGTTGGACTTGTTATGGATCTTAGTTCCGGAGGGGGTTTATTCCAAGCCTTCGGCCCAGATACTCCGAAAGCGCGATCACCAAACTTAGTATTTGGCTTGCGCTTAGGTTCTATCAGTCTGCCTACAGCTGGTGATGTTGCTGATCTAAGAGTTGACTGCCTCAGACCAGTGTTTTCCGGGATGCATAGTTCAGAGATGTAGGGTGCGGCCATTTCATTGATGGATTTAAACACCATCCAGCACAGTTTGTACTGGATTCTTTCAGGACACTTGAGCCAGTGAAGGTTACGAAGGTGTTCTGAAATGTGCAAATATTTTGAACCCCCGGTTATGAGCCGTGCTGCTGCATTAAACACTGATTGAAGTTTTTCAATTTGATATTTTGGAAGGCTGGCATAAATGTCGTTGCAGTAATCGAGACGTGAGACTACGTAGAAGTTGATAAGTAATTTTGTTGCTTCTGTAGGAAGGTTTCTTCGGACAGACTTGAGTTGTCTTAGGCGAAAAAAACCGGTGCTTACAGTCCTATTTATTTGACTTTTAAACGAAAAGTCTGAATCTAAATTGACACCGAGAAGTTTGACTGTTGTTTTTGGGATGATATCGCTGCCGGAAATAGTAATAGATTAATTGTCTATGAAATGTTGACGTTTGTTTGTTGCTGCCCAGAGAAACTCAGTCTTAGATGGATTGAGCTTCAGCTGGTTTGAAGACATCCAACGAGTTATTGCTTCTAGACATTTAGTTATACGGATTTTGAAACTATTGATTTCATTTGGAGCGCAGTAAAAATAAACTTGCTGATCGTCAGCGTAGCAGTGAGACAAGAGATCAAATGACTTGATTATTTTGGCGACATCATTTGTAAAAAGGATGAAGAGAAGTGGACCCAAAACGGATCCCTAGGGTACCCCTGAAGAAATTGTTGCGAAGTTGGACAATTTATTTCCAACCCTCACGGCTTATAAGCGATTGGATAAATAGGATACCATCCAATTTTTTATGTCGGAATTCAAATCAAATGTTTCCTCCAATCTCCTAATGAGGAATTCATGATCAATCAATAATTATCATCGACTTTTGATTTATTCTCTTTTCGGCTTATCATTAAGGTCACGTCACGTGGTGTCCCTTTCTTTTCACTTCAAATAGTTACTGCGCAGTGTCTCTGTAATATTATGATTTATTTTAACTGTTACTAACCTAATATACAATACTGCCACCATGGCTGCAACCACACTATCCTCCTTGAGAATCTCAAGAAGGATAATTAATAATACTTTATCTAAATTACACCCCAGCACAGGTTCTCCTAGAGAGTTGTTCACACAACGCACTACCAACCCATACAGTTACTGATTATTAACATTTTTTGTATCACAGGCACTGATTATGTAAACTGTATATAAGGGAATAGAAATTAATAAAATAAATGCCTGCGTTGGCTAATGTCAAGATTCTACATAACTATTACCACGGAAATAATTCCTACTTTGAAAAATAATTATTTTCCTGACTTCGACTGGCAACATTTTTTGTTGAATTTGGGTTGGCACCGTTTCCGGCTAGGAAACGGCACTTCTTGAATGGACGCCGGAGAAAGAAACGACGTAGATTCGATTATGTATGATAATCAAAGGGATTGGTCTGTGATTCGCTGTTGATTGCGGTTCGGCTTGTTGTTTATCATTATTCCGTATAGCTGTAAGTACGGAGTGCGTTTCCACGTTGGTTTATGTGAACACTTCAAGGAGCAAGTAATATTGTAATCATGTCGGATCAATCTTACAATCCTCACTCCATTATGAACTGGCCCCTGGCTTCATTACTGCCGAGGGATTGCTACACGCCATTCCGAGCGATGTCCTGAGCTTCTCCGCACCACAACATCCTGACGAACGTGACCAAAATAAAATACCAAATTTCAATGGACATCCATCAACTCGCTCCTCACGAGGTCACCTTCAAGACACCTGGGGATTGGATCATTGTTGAAGGGAAGTACGAAGAACGAAGAAAAGCAGGTTGTTAGCTTAGCTCAAATTTCACAGGTCCACAGGTATGTTGTTTGTTTAATTTTTGTCTTGCAATTGTTACCTGCTAAGTCAACAAATGTAGATCCTAGGAAATAAATTGTACAGCGCCCTTGAGGTGATTTTTCACAAAAACGGCGCTCTACAAATTATCCAATTTTTTTTTTTTAAACTTCCGATTTAGTTGTCCGGGTTAAATCTTCCCCAAAGGAAAAACTTAACCCTTCCACTCACTTTTCCACAAATGATCATCTAGTCAATCAACATTATGTAAGTGCATTATATAAGCAAAATAAATACAAAACAATACAAGAACAACACGTCAACTCACCAGAGATCAAATGGGAAAATAATTCACCGACTCCAGATATTTTCATATCAGAGGGTTCGGCTCGGTAGAACTTCTAACAGGGCCTATAAATCCTACTGATCCCTCAACATAAATATTTAAAAAATCTTTTGTTATCCTACATGTATTCAAAATGACCGACTTTTGCATCTTTATATATAATTTGTTTGATAGATCTAATACGCCTAAATTTTTAATTAGAGAGCTAGGTATAATGCCAGTAGCCGAAATAACGAATGGTAATATTTTTATAGTCTTAGAATGCCAAATTCTTTTTATTTCATTTCCTAAATCTGTGTATTTTCTTATTTTTTCACTAACAGATTTTTGCATATAACAGGAATTTGGAATAGCGACATAGTTTTTTGGTTAAATACATTGTATGATTGTTCTTGGCCGATTTTTCATTTCATAACACAAAATGTAACCTTTCTTTTGTACAATGACGGCACCAGCCTTGACCCACTATAACCTGGGAAGATCTCATATGCAATAGTTTTTTTTTTTACTTAAGATTTGATACCCCGTCCCTCTTACGTTACACTATATGAATGTGTGCGAAGCAAAAAGCGCTTACTCATACAGAGTTGTGGGGTGTTATTACATTATCTCTGCCAAACCTGCGTAGAAATGTCGTTTTGTTTAATAAGTTAATAAAGAAACTAGACTTGTTTGAAAATTAAATCCTGTGAATATTTTTTTCGCAAAACGTTTTTTACGCGAAATAATAAATGAGGGCTTTTTACAAAATGAGCCGACATTCATCTCGGCCCAATATGAATACAGCAACCACTTTAATCAAAGCAAATCACGTTCACTTTCAGTTTAATAATATTCATAATTAAATTGGCTTCATTTCTCCCGCTACCAGGCAAACATAAGTGGAGCCGCGTAATTTATTACCACCTGTTTTTTGAGACTCCGTCCTGAGTTACGACTCCGTGCTGAAAAAGCTGTGGAGGGTTCATTTCTGCTTACAGCTTCATATTCCCGGGTATGATATTTTTATTCAAGTGCAAATTCTCTTAGATAAGAGTTATTTTTAGAATTCTTTAAATCATTTTTGCTTTTTCCGAAATTTATTTTCACATGCTGGATAAATAATTGAAATTTAACTACGGAAGCAATATATGGGTATGTTATTTAATTAAAACTATGTGTCTATAAATATTATAGAGTATAAGATACTCGCAGTATCGCCCTGGTGAAGGGCCACTGTTCAGGATCGAAACATTGCTTCAAATCGCTTTACGCATGTTTAGGGCCCAGATTTAGACATTCAGGTACTTCTCGATCTCCTTTCGTATCTTCATTCCCTCCCCACCTCTTACCTCCCAATATGCCTACCCCAGATCGGGGATTATAAATTTATGCTGGTTCCGGGCAGGTGGAAGCAGTTGGGACTCTTCTGCGGTAATAAAAAAACATAGCTTTGCTTACGGATTAAATTAGGATACAATGCGTGAGACGCAAAAAAATAAAATGTGAAATATCCGCATAAACCCAAAAATGGGTGTCGCACTCCGTTTCATCTTTTGTCTGCACCTCTTCAATGGCACAATCCGCAAATGTTCAGTATCCGTGTTACATCACGTTCCGGACATTTCCTTTACAACTCGAGAGTAATGGCATACCTTACAACCGCGCGATATTATCTCGCTCGCTTCCCCACGTGTATCCAAGATGACAACACAGAATTCCGGAATAATATTGTAAACCATGCTAAATGCGAATTCGAGAGAGTGCCTTTCACAAAATGTAACATATTGAAAGCCTCGCTTACTTCTGTTATCCTGGCCTGGCGCGTCTCCGCGATTTTTTATTTTTTATTTCTTTCCTTTCATACAACTTATTATTACCAATCCTGGCGTGTCTCACCAAGGTTTTTTTTTTCACTCGACGTATAAAAATTCCACCTATTTTAGCTTATTTTTTTTTTTTTAATCTGCGATCTTCGGTGCGACTCTCTAAGACCCTTCGTCCTTGTTTCCTGCCATTTTCCTCTACCTTCTTGTATCCTTCAGTATAAATTTCTATAGTATTACGAAGTTTACTTTTATTTGACTTATTTCATTCTTTATTATAGCCAAGCTTCCGTAACCAATGTTATGGATCTTGTAATTTATTTTTTTAATATTATATTAAATTCTGTATATTTGAAACACTTATAATATTTTGACATTATTTTTTTCACTGGACACTGCCGCATACCCAATTCACGCCTCTTTTTTTAGGTTTTTTCTTGTGAGACCTGTATCTCATAAAGAACCAATAAAATAATACAACTTTATTTTATTAAATTTATTCAGTCTGGCGTCAAAACGCTCAGCTTCGTCCATATTCACATGTTCTTAAAATCGCGACGATTATTGCATTTTTTTGTGGACAGTGACAGATATCGGTTCAAATCATGAACCCGAAAAGCCCTGGATGGAGCTATACGAGAACATTTTTTTGTGGACAGTGACAGATATCGGTTCAAATCATGAACACGAAAAGCCCTGGATGGAGCTATACGAGAACATTTTTTTGTGGACAGTGACAGATATCGGTTCAAATCATGAACACGAAAAGCCCTGGATGGAGCTATACGAGAACATTTTTTTGTGGACAGTGACAGATATCGGTTCAAATCATGAACACGAAAAGCCCTGGATGGAGCTATACGAGAACATTTTTTTGTGGACAGTGACAGATATCGGTTCAAATCATGAACACGAAAAGCCCTGGATGGAGCTATACGAGAACATTTTTTTGTGGACAGTGACAGATATCGGTTCAAATCATGAACACGAAAAGCCCTAAATATCATACCAATGCTCTGTCTAGGTCCATGGTTCAAATCCTATGCCTTGAACTAATGTCACCACACAAGAGTCGTCAATTGCAAAATCTTTCAGCTGGTAAAACTACGACGTTGTGGAAATTTTTTTCTAGACTTTTATTGCACAATATCGTAAATTCTATACGAGACGGAGCTATACAACATTTTTTTGTGGACAGTGACAGATATTGATTCAAATCATGAACACGAAGATCCCTAAACGGAGCTATACGAGAACATTTTTTTGTGGACAATGACAGATATCGGTTCAAATCATGAACATGAAAAGCCCTGGATGGAGCTATACGAGAACATTTTTTTATCGGTTAAAATCATGAAAACGAAAAGCCCTGGACGGAGCTATACGATTACATTTTTTTGTGGACAGTGACAGATATTGGTTCAAATCATAAACACAAAAAGCCCTAAATATCATACGAATGCTCTGTCTAGGTCCATGGTTCAAATCCAATGCCTTGAACTAATGTCACCACAAAAGAGTCGTCAATTGCAAAACCTTTCAGCTGTTAAAAGTGGAAGTTTCTTTCTAGACTTTTATTGCACAATATCGTAAATATTCCATTGTACCTTTTCTTTATTATACGAGCGAAGAATTGTATACAATCTGCATAAACATTTATAACCGCCATAAAGTTTTCTAGATGAGGCATTAATGAAATTTTTAAGACCCTACAAATTTTACCGTCAATTTTATTCCTCTTGCGTATTTTTATCGCCTGTTTACGTTAGGTTATTCCTCAAGGAAACCTTCAATTTCTCCAGTTATTTTGTGACTAAACTATTAAGCTTCGGAAAACATAACTACACTTAAAGCTATCCTAGAATTGAACAGGATGCAGTCCTCGAAAAAAGCTCTAGGATGGATCTTTCTTCAATCTATTGATTAACTTATGATACCTACCTAACTTTCTTTAATCTATTGATTAACTTATGATACCTACCTAACTTTCTTCAATCTATTGATTAACTTATGATATCTACCTAACTTTCTTCAATCTATTGATTAACTTATGATACCTACCTAACTTTCTTAAATCTATTGATTAACTTATGATACCTACCTAACTTTCTTCAATCTATTGATTAACTTATGATACCTACCTAACTTTTTTTACATTAACCCTACACAGGAGGCCCTAAGAAAAATAATTTCCTTCAAGTCCTATGCCATCTTTTGGGATGCTGTATGGAAGGAGTTTTTTAAGGGAAAGAATGAAAGGAAGTTATGGGAAGGTATAAGGTATGAGGGTTGGGTAGGAATCTAGGTATCAGTGTGTCCAGGAGTGACAGATATATGAATATACCCCTCCCACTGCGGCGCAAGGTAATGTGTCGAGAGACCAGTTGGAGAGGTCAAAGGGTCTCTCCAAACCAGCCTCTCCCGATCTGGCACGCCACGCAGCTGGTGGGGCAGGTGCATCCTGAACACACCCCACCCGAGGAACCCGGGCAACCCTGCTAAGTCATCAAAAGTGGCGAACCACAGTGCATTGATTAAAAAAATTTTACCTTCATAATTTTATCCCCACAATGTGTCGTAAATAAGATCGGTTGACCGTAGTTTGGTTCGTAGGCTGAAGTATTTTTGAAAATGACGTTTTATTTCTTATTCAAAACACTCTTAAGGACCGGTTGTTTCGGAGAATTTGAACAATTCATCAAATTTCAACGTTAATTTTCGGGTTCTGTGAAAGACTTGTTCAAGTTCTGTTTTTATACCATTGTAGGCTAGTTGCTTGACAAAACTGAAATAAAAACAGAACTTGAAAAAATCTTTCACAGAACTTGAAAATGAACGTTGAAATTTGATGACTTGTTCAGATTCTCCGAAACAACCCGTCCGTATTTCTTCAGTTTTTGGTTGCTTAATAAAATGTTATACGTAAAATTAACAATCATCATACTTAATCTACCCGTAAACACTCCTTTTAATCTCTTAACCCATAAAAACAGTTATCATTCGTTTCCTCATCAGCGCAAAGGGTGAGACGCCCGGTTGTAGGTTTTTATCAATTATTTCCCGCTATCAATCAATCGGCCCTTTCAAACAAGACTGATGGTTGAGCGCCCCGTGCCGCGCCACAGCGACAAGAAAACTTTCATACAAATTAATGAGAAAGTTGATGGAAACAGTCGTGGAAAAAGATATTAGCGATCACCGCTTCGTCGGATTGATTCGATGTCATTTAATTATAATAACAGTTGCTCATTCGTTTGTCTCATTAATTTGACTTTGTCCAAGTCGGTTGAAGAGATTTGAGTCGATTTAATAGCAGATAATATATTTATTTATTTTAATATAAGCTTTCAATAAATTTTGTAAGAATTCTTTAAATTTGTAAGAACACACAATTTTTTATTGTTTCGTTAAATGATTATTATTTTTACGTATAGAATTTGTAAGGTTATGGTTAGTTAGGATTGGGTGGGTTGTATACTCTCAGTATCGCTCTGTTCAAATATTACCATTCTGATTCGAAACGTTTGCTTGAAATGGCTTTGACCGTATTTGATGACCAGATGTAAATAGCCAGGTATATTTTACTTTCGTATTCCCCATCTACTTCCCTTCCCCACTACCTTCAGCCTGATAATATACGTCATTGGAAACTACAGAGTCTTACTAGCTCTGGAGGGTTGAGAGCTGGTGAGATTCTTACGACATACTCATAAAAAAATGACTAAAATTTATATTATTTATTTATTTATACTTGGGTTTTACAGACGATCTCATTTACGTGGAAACAATCCATTTAAAGCTAAGTTAATACACAAATTGGTAAAAGAATTACAAAAATCTACTCAGGTATACATAATACATTAAGTTTCATTCAGCTAAGTTAATACACAAATTGGTAAAACAATTACAAAAATCTACTCAGGTATACATAATACATTAAGTTTCATTCATATAAATAAAGATTCAAAAATTAAACAAATAAAAATACAAAATTATAAAAAATGTATCAAAGTCCACAAAAATGACAAAAAAGAGACAAAAGACACAAATACCGACACAAATAGATACGCAAGTAATACATAATATAATAGGCGCATATTTTTAACATATTTTTTAGCAACAGCAGAACATTTTTTCTGAATCCGTATAAATTATCGACGAAAGTGTCTACTTCAGCACACTCTATCTTATTATATAGTCGACACATTTGGGTCAGAGGGCTAAAATAGGCGATATTATTTTTTAATGTATCGTAAAATATGAAATATTGTGTTCTAATTTCCTTCCCCACTTCCTCACAGCATACCCGAATAGGGAGTGCCACCGTCCCACAGGCGCCGGACAGTTGGAACGTTGGGACTCTTGTGTGGTGTTCATATTAAAAATAAAAATAACTCTTCTGATCTGGCTACCATTATACGGACGTGTCTAGTGTGGTAGTCGAAAAGCATGTAAAAAACTGTATTCAAATATATTTTATGAATAAAGAAAAAAAAAAAAAACTGTTCAAGCCATGTCTAGCAACAAATTTATAATAATAATTTTTGGATCATTTCTATAGCGCCATTTTTGTGAGAAAATAACCTCAAGGGCGCTTTACAAATTAATGTATTTAACCTATGCCATATCCCTTAGATATAATTTTTTTAATGTGTATGGTTTGTTCCATCTTGAAATATACGATAGTTATGAACCAATAAAAAATTGGAAATATTTTTTTCAACAAAATTTGTTTTTTTTTGGATTTCTCATTCAAAAATACATACAACCACAAATTTTAACTTCCCTACATAAAAGCCGGTCTGAGGCAGGACAACTTCTTATACTAAATGCATTCTAAATAGTTGAGTTAAATTCTCACTGGCTTCTTATCTTAATATATAAAAAATTAGCCTGCTTATGTTTGTGCTCGCAAAACTCAAAAAGAAGTCGACCGATATTGTCGACAAATTTCAAAGTTTGTTGTTAGTTCCGGAGTGTTTAGAGGTGTTTAAATGGTAGAAATAGTCGGAGGCGCCCGACAAAGATATTAGCGATAGCGAAGCATTGCTGCGGTCCAGTAGTTGATTTATAAATTTATACGTTTTCTTTATTTATTAAAAAAAATGTCTTTTTAAATATCAGCATTTAGAAATTTTAAAAATTCCAAATTGAAATTTCCTTTGAAAACATCTAACCAATATTTGATTCTCCATCATTTCAAAATGGTTTTTAAATTACAGAATCAAGTCAAATATAATTCCATTTTTATTAAGAGTTTTAAAATCGCGCCAGTGTAAAGTGATTTCTGAACTGAAAGAGAAACCGAAAAAACATCAATCCATTCCACCCTCATCTCTACGGCTGTGGTTCGCATTGAATAGACTTTTTTAAACATTTTAATTAAAAATATTTCTCATTTTTCAATATCTCTTTTAATCAAACGCCGAATATTGTAGAAGCCTTTGCCCTCTGTTTGATTTCATAAGCTCTTTGAACGAAGTTATTTTTCAATTTTATATTTTTCTTCCTTTGAAACGTCAAATTATATCAAATTTATGTTTGTTTATTAATAAACTAATTTTCAACTGGAAGAACATAAGAAAACAATCGACCTGCCGATTAGGGAAAGAGGAACAAACCAAGTTGCAAGGAGCGGAGAGGTGACGTGTCTGTCTTCTTTCCAACTGATTTGTCATTAAGTGAATCCTTCAGTATACAGGTAACTTGCATTACACTGTCAGTATCTGGTGAAAATAAATCTGCTTACGAATAGGTAGTCCTTTTTACAGAGGGAAAGAAATTGCTGGGTGCCTAAAAACTTTCACTCCAAATCCAAAATCGCATAAACAAAAGTTGCTAAAAGTTTTTTTTGTTACACTATTTAGTTAGATACTTTTACTAATATAATTTAACACCTCAATCATTTTTGTGTCGCTACGTAACCTGATTTGATAATATTTATCAGACAGTTCAGTAAAATCCGAACATTCAAATCCTGCGCAGAAAAGTCCCACAATGGACTGCGCTGTAGAGAGTTACCTTACTTTGCGCAGGGTCTACATTTAGCAGTGTCATATTTACTGTTTTATCAAGTGTCAGCTTTGGTTTACTACAAGGTGGTACGTTTTAAATTTGATTTGAAATTGAATAAAAAAACCCCTTTCAGCCCTTTTACAGAAAATACGCATAAAATCTTGTAAAAGAAGAAATAAAGTAAAACACAATTTATAAAATAAATGCTAAAACTGACGGCTTTCCAAAACATTAAATTTATATTAGTTTATTTTTTAGAATTTTGATGTAAAGCCAGCTACGAGTAGTTCAATCCCCTTTGAAATTTAAATAAAAATATCACAGAAGCATAAAATCGAAATCCACCCTTTAGGTCCTATTGCTTACATGGTTTTAAATAAACCCTAATTTCCAATGATTTTTATTACAAAGCCGAGGAAAAATGCGAAGAACATTATGTCAATGAAGATATTTAACATGTTAGAACATGAAAGTAGAATGGAAGTATTTTATCCATTTTTTGATATAAGCACAAAGGGGAGATTTACATATTTTTCCGTTCGCCTCCATTTCCCCGGAATATACCGATTTCCTTTCTTCTTGAGTCTGCTTTAAATAATGTTTTATTTATTTGACGCGCTGGAAGAATATTTGTATTTTTATATTTTTTTATATTAGATACTTGCCCTCTTTGAATCGGGATTTAATCTTAATTTAATTTACCTTTAACTATTGGTGGGTGTTATTTTTGTGCAAGAGTTGTATTTATTTCATTTGCACCATGCTCCCTGGTGGTAGACCATCATTTAGTACCGAAGCGTTGCTAGATATTTCTCTCCAACTCCCTCCAACCTCCCAACTTATTCCAAATTGTGGATACCATAGTCCAGCGGTCCTTGTTTTTTTAAGAAGAAGCTACAAACCAAAAATGTGTATATTCTTTGTATACCTTATATTGTAGGTAATAGGCATTAAAATCGCTTGACAAACGGAGTCTAGAAACGTTCGATTTCAAGGACAAAACTGGTTTTTATTTATTTTGTAAATAATTTTATAAGAAAGTAAAAAGTTAATCAAGTGAAACTGTCACAAATAATCTTAGCTGTAATATTGTATTTTTTTAAAGTTGTTTTCTTTACATTTTCACACATTTCTATTGAAAAAAAAAAATTTTTTTTTCGTTGTTTACATTTATATTTTTTATTGAGTAATTTATTTTTTATTTGTATTCTACTCAAGCGAAACGATAGAAAAACCTTCAATTTATCTAAAGTATATTTTTTGGTATTCAGAATGTACACCAATTCGTTATAAAGATTAATCAAAATAATGATTTGACAAATGAATGAATTTGGCATTCGCCTTAAATTGAAGTCTGCTTCTTGTGGCGAAGCATCGCGTAGTAATGCAAAATGATGTGTTTTTGGTTTGAAAATTTGATCACTCAGAAATATTATCAATGCTTTAATTAAAAACTGCGATAACAACACATCCTGAAGTAATGGAGCTTTTTTTAAAGTCTTTTTACAATCCCACAAAAAATAAAGTATCAGGCCTATCAAAACTGCTTTCAAGTGCAAAATCTAAATCATAAATAATCTACTTATGTACCCTTTAGCGGATATGGTTTTATTTGTATAATGTGGAAAATTAAGTTCTTTATAAAATTTTTGGCAAACATTTTAATATTTGTGCCTGAATTTCACAAGATGAAATAAAATACGCTTTTTTTGCGATGTTTTTTGCGATGTTCTTTTTTTTGGTCAAATCAACATAGGCGGCTGGTGTTAAGAATGAATTCCAACCACATCGCCATCTGCATAAAAAGCGCATGATTTCTCCCGATTCCGAATGTTTGACGCCGCGGTAAATCCCCTTAAGGGAACGGCTGCCTACCATTTTTCATACAAAACATCAATTTGGATTTGAGTCCAAAATACTTGACGAAATTGAATAATTATTTTTTATATCTATAGCAAATATCTTTTACGGATATGTTCAAACTTTTATTTTGTAAAATATAGGCCATTAAAGATTTAAATTTTTCATGATTTTAGTGGCAACTTTGGCAATTATTTGTGAGTTGTACGGTGCACGATAGAATGCGCCACATACGGGGTCAGAAAAAATGGATTATATCCTCTCTCTGCCTAATGAAACTTAGCTCCAGATAGGATCGCGCAGCCCCGAGCCATATACGGGCATATTAAGTCGGGCCCACACTTTCATAATGTTCAGATAGATTGGATCACGAGCCACGAAATCACAGTTAAAACATTAATCCTGTTAACACTAATCACTGCACAAGCACGGCGATCATCACTTGCAATGATTAAGTTTTCCACAGCATTTACGAAGGTTTACGAGTATATCCGTAGTTACTGAAATGTTACTTTAGAGATGTAAAATGGAACACTTCGGTCGTGCTTTCGTCGAATTCTCACATGGTGAGAAGGCTGAAGCCCTTGGCGGAGATTATTCTTAATACAATGAGTATTTTAATTATATTGACATATTTTCGTGTAGTTTAGGAACATTTAAATAAGATACCATAGCTATTATTAAATAATAATTAATAACATACTGCAAGTTATCATGTCGTTGATATGAACGCTGTCCAGTTACAAGTGACTCATTTTATAAACATCTGTTCATTTTAGTTGTAGGTATATACATATATTGGTGATTATTGGTGTTGTGTGAGGATAAAATTGATATTTTGTAATTTACTTGTGTTCTTATATCCGATGTTATGTTTACTTTATTTAGTATTTTGTATTTTCTGTAAATATTTTTTGCCCACGGGTACTGGACCCTTAGTTTGTTATTATAATTAAATTTTAAAGTGAAAACCTATCATTAGATATTATTTGTATTTTTTATAAGTTGATTATTTAAGAATGTAAAAAATCTGTTGGTTTTCCTAAATAAACAAAATAAAATAAAATAATAATGCACAGATCCAAAAGTACAGGTTATTATCCTGGCTCTCTGTAATTGGCGGGAAAGTGAACGAAGCTAGCGGTAACCAATGGCGTGACAAAACACTGATAATATATATATTTTTAAAGTTTTCTCTAACTGCTATGCAAATAAAATAAACTGTTAAAAACGCATTCTTATTGGCTTAGATTTTAGTTACCAACGACAGATTTACATTGGAGCACAAATATGTCGTACATACTCGTAAATTTTAAATTTCCATCAACAAAACGCCCTTTTTAGAATGTTTTATTTTATTTTTCAATATATTTAAACCATAAGTTATGCAAGTTTTTTTTAAATAATTACCATTATCTTACAATAAATTGTTAAATTTTTCTTCTAGAGAAAAAAGAATAGGGAATTCTCGTGCATTTTGTAAATAATTTATTTCAATAAAGATAATTATTTTACTATGTGCCTCTTTTTTTTCTTTTTTTTTAAATGCATTTTCAATTTTTTGTAGTTGTTTTAAAAATTGCGTGCTATTTCGGCTCTGAAAACGGTCATGCGCCATTTTGACCGCTACGTCACAAGTGCTACGTTACACCTTTGCCGCTGCCGCCGCCATCGGTTTGCAGGATCTACTCGGGCCGGTCAACAGTGACGTCATCGTTCGCCCTTGAACGCTTGATCAATCACCGGGCGTTTTTAGCTGCATTGAAATATTTCGTTCGCGCCTGTTTTTAAAGTCATTATAACTTTAATAAATGATTTTTGAAAATTATAAAAACTATGTATTCTTGTGTCTGAAGTGTTTCTACATATGAATAATTAATAATAAGTGATTTTTTGGTGTGAAGAGAATTCCCTATTCTTTTAAAATTCTCATTCTATCTATTCAGTCTCTAACAAACACTGAATAGATAATAAACATTAGAAATGCTTTTCATGTAGATTAGAGTGAAAACCAATGTCTCTATTGACTTAATACCTTTTATTACTATCCCATTTAGCACGCGCTCTGTCTCTCTTACAGTAATTATTGCCTAACAATAATGAAAAACTGTTTTGTATTGGAAATTTAAGGCTCATTTTGCCAGACTTTTGGATCACGAAACACGCCTACATCGCATGTCTCGTGTTCTTCTTCATTCCATGATCGCAGTTATGAATTGAATGAATATGTAATTATTATTATGTGCATATCTCAAAGGCCATTCTAGAGCCATTCTCGAACCAAGTGCAAATATTATATGCATACATTTTAATTTATAAAAAATTTCGAAGGGAAAATTCTATAATTTTTAAATTATTTTTTTGGTGTTTTTGCTCCTCTGGATACAAATTCAATGATCCTTCCCGTTTACCACAGAGGTCTTGGAAACGAGTTGTGATCAAGCAACAAAATAAAATATTACATAAAGTATCAAAAAAATATTAATGTAAAAAAACTAGCTTGCCCTTTGCTCTTAAAATACTTTATTAGTATCCTAAAGCCTTCAGTTTCTTATTTTCCTTTTGTAAGTTTCCTCTAAACAAGTAGCGCAAATTAACAAGCGAAAGCACAAATTGTTCCCTCCATGAATACAGCGCAGAGCTCATCCTGAATATTGCACCCACAGCGGAAGTTACAATTTAGAAGACTCGCGAACTTTGCTTAGTACAAGGTGTACTTAAGTTGCCATCCAGTCGGCTAACTAATTGAGAACAGACTTTATTGGAGAAAACTTTTGCATTTCTTAGTAGAAGTGTGAGACTCTTTGCGCTTTTATCACAACCATTTTCTTAAACTAAAATACTGAATATTGTGGACATCATAGGTGTCTTTAACCAAGTACGATAAAAATATAACATTGTACGGGTATTTATTTTATGCTATTTACTTTACATACGGTATGTATGAACAATGTAAGTTAGGCAGACGACATGGTCAATATGGTCATACTAGCTCCATCGGTAAGAGCAATGAGGAAGGTTCTGGCCATATGCGAAGCATACGTTCATAGTCATGGGCTAATTTACAATGCTAAAAAATCGTCACTGTTGATGTTTAAATACTGGTACGGCTGTCATTCCGCCCAAATGTCTGGACGGAGCCAATCTCAAAATCTGCAGCGAAATAAAATATTTGGGGTATGTGATGATGATGACTAATGATAAAAATTACATAGAACGCAAAAGAGCACTGACATGCTCGCTAGGAGATTCAACAAGTAAAGAAGCAACTATTCCAAACATACTGCATGAGCTTTTACACTAGCGAACTATGGACAAGGTATACACAAGGCGTCATGAACACACTCCCGAGTACAGTGTAACAACACATACAGGGCGCTATTCGACCTCCCTTGGCGATACAGCGTCTCACAGATGTTCGCAGAGAAAAGGGTGCATGGGTTTGTTGTTTTTTTAGCTGGGAAGAGTCAGCGCTACCGGAGTTTGGAAAACACTCTTGTCCAGGCCGTCGCCCAGTAGCAGGGCGCCCCCCTACACCATAGTTGGTGAATTTCCCATTTTTTCCCCATTATTTTATTTACTTTTACTCAGGGGTTCAATTCTCCAATAGCGATCCAGAATTATTCGTTATGTGCCATCTACGAACGAAAAATTACCCATTGTGTCAACGAACTTTGTCGAATGTTTCATTTATAAGTTTTTTAATGTCTTTATAATAATTTATTATACCGACTTTATTAGGGAGGTGATTATATTGGCAGCCCTGTTAATATTGGCTATTATTCTGATGTGTTTGGCGTTTCTATGGTGTGAATTTTAATGTCAAAAATAAAAATTTACAGCGTCATTTTCGTACTCGCCTTAGTTTCGACATCTAGCGCAGAAGAACGGTGTGAGGGTGTTATGAGCTGACACCCAAGGGCTGCCAGCCGACGTACTATAAATACTGTACACACGACGTACGTCTGTCAAATCATCGAAAAAAAATTAAATTAATTCAATTTAATATCAAATATGATTTTGAATTTCTACAGTACGGTTGTAATGATGTAAGCTCCAGTTAAGAACATTTATAAATGTTTTTTTTAAATTTTATTGTGTAAAAACGTGTAGTTTTTTTACGGGCAAGCGCCCTACAGTATTTCCCCTGATATCTTATCGGGAAGTGCTTTAAAAATGTTAAAATCTTGTTTTTTTTTCACTATGGATGTAATTTTCATTGTCTTGGATAATTTAAAAAAGTACTTGTACAATTTTTTATTTGAATTCGAGTTACAAATTTAGTCAAACTGAATCGGAGGAATTCAATACTTCGTAAAAATGGACTCCCCAAGTGTGTTTGAACTTGAGATATCTAAAATATTTACCCAAATGATAAACTTAGGGGTGGGGAATAGTGGAAACATGAAAAAGGAAACAGCTACAATCAGAAGAAGAAACAAGTGCATTATAGACAGACATTGTCGTGAAATTGTGGTAGTTTCTGTTTGTTCAGCTACACCTAGTAATCATATTTCCACAAAACAGAAATAAAATATACTTTATAATCATGCTGAATACAAATTGCAATTGAAGAAATTAAATTTCGTAACAAATAACATGGAATATTTATTTTATTATTTTCCATTTTCCGAATAAGAAGTAAATATTTTCCGTTTTAAAAACTCGACTAACTGATTTTATTTCTCCCAAATAATGTTGAGGAAAGAGGCCGATATAATAATTTTCACTTGACTAGAATGTATAATTTAATTTTCCGCTTTTTACCTCCTTATGATTGATTGCTTTCATTTGAAGCGTAATAATATTCCTGAGCAGTGTGGATGTAATTTTTTTCAAATAAGTATTAATTTTGTTGGAACGTATTTCGTTTAAAAAAATGTGTGTTAATAAATTTTTCTTTTGAATTTTTAATGCACGTTTTTTAAATATTTTTGATGCTCTTTAAATGCCTGTCGAATTTATTTATAACTCTATTAGGTACCATTTTATTTTATTTTATTATTTCATTATCCGCGGAGAGAAATGAATATGGCTGATTTATTAAAATCCTGTTAAAAACGTCATGGCAATCCATTTCCTGATGAAATATCATTCCATTCAGAATATATCTGAACACATCCTTTTCCTGAAAAATATAATGGCGAAATGCCACAAAATTAGAATTTTTACGAATTTTCCGCCGTCCTCTTAACACATTAGCGTTTTACTGATACTCTGTTAGGAAATCTGTCAATTAATTAGTTTAAGGCCTTCAGTCCCGTTTTCAACACCAATAAGAATATAGTGATTTGTTTTTGGGGTATTATGCCGTGTTGCGCTACCTCCTTCTTTATAATACTTATGTTTGGCCGGGAAAAACTCAAATCTCAAATATTTTATAACAGTAAGTTTTCTTCTTGTTTTTACATGAAATACATATTTTCATTCCATTCGTGAGTGAATAAATGTCAGTATTCAGATTCGAAACATTAATTAAAATGCGTTTAGCTTTGTTTAACATCCAGTTATATATATTGTAAGTTTCTCCTTTTTCATTTTCTTTCCTCTGTACAATTTTCTTCGAGCGTACAATCTGTGAATATTCCCAAACGAATGTACCATAATCCCTTTGGATCAACTGTTGGGATTCTTTTGTGGTGTTACTTAAATCATACTTCGGAACAAACGTAGTATTAGAAATAAGTGCTGCATCATTAACCTACAACAGGCAACAGAAATTTCAGGTAACCTAATCATTTATGCGCTTTGATAAGTCACTATTCAACCGAACACATTCAACATCACTCCAAACACGTATATCGCCCTCTATAGCGTATTGTAGGACAATTAACACATTCCATAGATTTCGCAAAATAATTTCGTCACATTTATTCAGTTCCTATTTCGAAGAACAAATAAAAATGGCCTGAATTATAATGTTTTTGCGAGCACCATAAATTTATCTCGTATTTTTTGGTTTATAAAAAGGAGACTGGCTGGGAACTGTTTTATTGAGGATGTTGCTGGGTTTTCTCCAGCAATTTTAATGTTTCGTTCTTATGCACCAGCTGCATTCGTATTATGATAAAATGGCGATTAAAAGTGATAAATGGTCCACATTTTTCATTTAGAGTTGATGTTCGTTTCAATCGCCAACAATAACCGTTCCCTAGGTTGAGATATTTCTCGGAAAGAATGCAATTATGGAATATTTACTAGACGCGCGACAAATGCTAGCCAGTTAATAAAAGGCGGTGATAAAATATTTCTTGAGGATGTTTTACCTACTCCAAGTTTTAATATTTTTTTTAAAATTATATTTTATTTAGCTAAAAAAAAATTATATTTTATATGTATATATATATATATACAGGTTTTCCAATAAGTGGTGTTATTTTGAATAGCCCGCTATTTCGGTAGATGTTACTTTTAAAGCTGTCATTTTTTGACATTTGACAAGTAGAAACTACGCCATTAATAAAAATGGAACGATACACGCTTCAACAACGCATTGAAATCATTAAAATTCACTTGAGTGAATCAAATGCAAATCCAACCCAAGAGTTATTGATGAAAAGCCTCTTTATCCTCAACGTATGACTGTTTGGTGCGGTTTATGGTCCGGCGGGAGTCATTGGACCTTACTTTTTCGAAAATGAAGCTGGAGCAACAGTTAAGGTGAATGGATTGCGCTATCGAGATATGATTAATGATTTTTTATGGCCGGAATTGGATGGTATTGATCTGGACAACGTTTACTTTCAACAAGACGTCGCTACTTGCCACACAAGCAACGAAACTATTGATGTTTTACGATTGAATATCAAAATAACACCTCTTATTGGAAAACCCTGTATATATATATCCTAAAACTACTATAAAAATATCCTATTACCTACGTACTAATATTTGGACTTCACAACATTGAGACACAACCCACGAAAAACTGCAAGACTTTTGGCTTCCTTAACATTTAAAAGGAGTTCATTAAACATTTTGAAACCTTTTTAATGAATATTGTTTTGTGTTGCCGATAAACTTGTCTTCGTTTGTGAAGTAACAATTTTTTTCTGAGGTTTATGTACATTTATTATGTTTTAATTAAAAACAGGAGAACACGAGGGAAATAATTTTCTCAGTGTCTGTATCATCTTTGGGGATGCTGTGTGCATGGGCGTTGTTGGCCTCCGTCCATTGCGGGCCAAACTCTCTTCGCAAAGACGTGTACAATATTTTTGCGGAAGTCGGTCTTCTGGCATTCTTAGTAGAACAGACATTTGAATATTGTTATAATAAATAGTATTTTTTATGTCCAAGTACAATTGTATTGTTAGTTTATTTATACATATTTATTATTTTAAAAATCTTCTCCATCAAATTCCGGAAAATAATACAGCCATCCAACGTTTTAATTTAAAAAAATGGTTAAATATTTCAAAGAACCTTCGCGGTGCTGTAATTGGAGTATGGAGCTTCGATGCAGTGTTCTTTTATTGAAAAACAGAAGTTTAGCGTTCTGTTCCGGAAATGTCTTTTTCAATGTAAATTCAAACGAAAATATCCCGAAGCCTGAAATATTATACATTTGATTTTCTTTGCCTTAAAAAATTATTTGTGGAACAGTTTTCAGTAGCCAATACCAACAATTTGAAGAACAGTTTTCAGTAGCCAATACCAACAATTTGAAGAACAGTTTTCAGTAGCCAATATCAACGATTTGAAGAAGAGTTTTCAGTAGCCAATGCCAAAAATTTGAAGAACAGTTTTCAATAGCTAATAGCAGTATTTTGTTTTATAGAATTTTTACCATTTTTAGTACAGTAACTATTTTTTTGTTCAGAAAAATCAAAAAAAAGGTTTATGTACGTAAGTAACTGGTAGAACGAGTAAAGTTTTATTTCATGGTTCTTTTTCACAACTCCAAAATATTTTTTTACAATTTTTACATCGTTGCAAGTTTTGTCCTAGCTTTGATAATCATCCCTTGATGGCATTTCACGGAAAATTGAGCTATTAAAATGAACCGTTAATAATAATAATTTAATGTTGTTTGTATTATCATTAATTCAGATAAAAAACCGATTTTGGACGGCAAAAACTACAGCTTCCATCGGTATTAACATTTTGATTGTAAATGGGTTGTTTCTGCATCCTTACCGTTACATATTTTTAGAAATAAGGCTCCTGGATAAAAATACATTCTCAAAGTTAATTTGTCTCTGAAATGTAACAGAATGAAGGTATGCGGTAAGCGGTATGAGGTATAAAGTATGAAGTATGAGTTATTAGGTATGAGGTATCAGATGTGAGGTATGGTAATAACTCGAGCATCCCAGCAGATATGCCCCTCTTTTATATTATTACTTATTCTACTATAAGGACACTTGAAGCCCTTGTTTGCAGTATCCTGGAATATACCTCCATTATTTGGGCCCTCTATGAACAAAACCATATTTTCTATTTGGGAGGGGGTTTCGGTACCGCCGCCCCGGGCACCTTTTATTGGACAACCGACACCTCTGCCACATGTCACCCGAAGTGGTTAGCTACGTTTGGCAGGGGCGCCCGGGTTTGTCAGGTGAGGTTTGTTCAAGATGCGCCTGCCCACCAGCTGCGTGGATTGACGATCGACATTTTGAACGTCACTTACGGACAATTCAGCAATTTTGACGTAACATAATAGTAAAACTGCCTCAATAACCTTTTAAACTCATATGTTCCTCAAATTACATATTGGTACATATAATATAACATATTCACGCATTTAACCGTTTTATGAAGAACATGAACATTTTGGAACCGTGGTCCTTTAACTTGAGAGTAGAAGTTAATCTATTTATTTTACAACCAATATTTAAAATTGTCGTGTTTCTATGTTTACTACACTTTTACTGTTGCTCAAGGCTCGTTAGGTGATTGAAACAGATTTATTACAATTAATGCAATTACAACCGAGCTGTACAATCTTAGTTTGGTAACGTGTGCTCGCTAGCGGGGTAATTTTCCGCTGCTCCGCCAGCGCCCGTAGTTTACGTGACCGGATCGGAAGCGCTCGGCCTTCCCGAACAGTTCCGAACCGCCTGTTCAGTGTTGCTAGACACTGCGAAAATCATGATGAAAGAGAAAGGGGGCTTTTTGGCCCGGAGTTATATGTATGCCAATATTTCAAAAGTCAAAAGTGAGAGTAGAAGGTCTGCGCATCGTGGATTTCTCGTATATTATAGCAACAACAAAAGTAACTGATTTTAAAACTTTGAATGTAAATTTTGAAATTTTAGAATTGCGCATTTTTCTGGAATAAATTGGTTTAAGAATTCCATCTAACGATAAAGTATCTAACTCTTATGTGCCATTTTCAATTAATACAATACAATATTTTATTTTTACTAAAATTGGAACTGAAATGTTAAGAATCAAGAATTCACACTATTTCGTAATTTTTCACGGGTCTGCACTAATTAAAAAAAAAACCACCGGTTCATTTCCCTAATTTAATCCAACGTTAATCCCTGGCTGCAACCAAACCGTTTGATTTCATAGCTACCCACTGTTTCAACATTTTTAATGTATTATTTTTAGTATTTTTTTATAATGATAAACTAATGTTTATAAGACAAGGTTTTTATGCATAGCACAAAGGATAATAAATTTACAGGCGACTAATTAATTTCGCCTGTAATGTCAATACAAATCTAAAATATCTCCCAAGTAAAAATAAATGCCGCCGACTGGAATTGAACCCGCGCCTTCTGATGTCCGGTCAGACGCTCTGAACCACTGAGCCACGCCGGCTTATTTCCAACCCGCCAAATAATTCAACTTGTACTAGTACTTCAATCAACAATTACTGCTTATTATATTTTTTCCACCTGTAAACAACTGAAAACAGAAGGCGTGGGTTCAATTCCCGTCGGCGGCATTTGTTTTTACTCGGGAGATATTTTCAATTTGTATTGATATTACAGGCGACTAATTATTGCATATAATAATTTATTTTTATTTTTAGTAGCAATTTAATCATCCATTAATAATGTAACAATGAATTATTTTCAGAACCGCGGGGGTGGCTTGGACATGAACGTGGTTCCCGCCTGGAGGGAGGGCATCACAGGCCAAGGGGTTGTAGTGGCCATCCTAGACGACGGACTTGAGATGGATCACCCTGATCTACTTGCCAACTATGTAAGTTTTTTTTATCATTTTTGATTTTATTCAGACGCAGTTCTTTCGTTTATTTATTTTTGTTTGGGTAGCATAATTCGATATATTTGCACTTTTTTCACAATGCGCGTTTCTGGTGCGGTTTCACGTAAAAAATATTTAAAAAAACAGACAAACGCCATGGTGATAAGTCAAGTTTTTCACTGTTCTGACCTAAGTGCGTAATATTTACACCGAGTTTATGAGTAAGGGGTGAGTAATATTAAATTGGAGCTGTATCATTAGGCGATATGATTTTGTATAGATTTTATCTTTGAAAAGTTTCCTGAGAAGTCTTCGTGGTCTGAATTCTGTATTTCTAAAAGTTTCCACCAACCAAATTTCATTAAAAAATTTTCTTATTGATATGAATAAGTAATATTAAAATTACCACATTGTCTCTAGTTTATTCATTCTCATCAGAACAATACTTTCCACTTTCATCGCGTTATTTCTCCGCCTTTTCCTTTATTCGTTTTATTTTCTTTAAACGTTTCTTAATACGGGAATATTTGAATTCTTTACGTCAGACCATTTGAACTTGATACGAGAAATTTTACCATTCTGGTGATGAAAAATTTTATGAGGATTTATTTTATTCATTTTAAATTTTTTTCTTCTTTGTTTCACTAAGTATTATGAATTCTAAGATTCCATCGAATAACAAGATGAAATTATATATTTAAAATAAAAACTAGGTAATTCATGAAAATGTAGTTTCAAAACCATTACGCAAAAAATATGTATTTTTGTTTTTTAATATCTAATTTATACTCGATTACTACCTTAAACTACGTATACATTTGCGAACCGAACCACGAATTAGGGGAAAGGAACTAAGCAACCGCAAACGGCGCAAAACGCCACTTGTGATTGCTACGTTCCTTTCCCATAATTCGTGGTTCGGCTCGCATTGCGGTTCGCAAATGAAGACGCACAATTTTAATAATAATAATAAATATTTTATTATCTTCCTTTTTTGTAACATTGGGATAAATGACATGACATGCTATCCTCACTGGGATCTCGCGTGCTGATGATTTCATTTACATATTATTCAAATTTAATATTATTTTTACTCTTGTATGTAATTATAATGATTATCTCAGCTTCTCCGAGTTTCAAATGAAACATCTAAATATTATAATCTGGTAATACGTGTCATTAATAAGCGACCGACAAGATACCCCTCCAATCGACTCCTCATAGAGTATAAGGTCTTAAACATACGAAAACTCCACCTAAAATTTTCGCTTATACATTTCCTGTTCAAATATAAAAATAAAACTCTCTTACAACACAACTACACCACCAGAACAATAACCAACGGTCACTACAAAGGACACGGTTTTCCAATAAGAGGTGTTATTTTGAATAGCCCGCTATTTTGGTAGATGTTACTTTTGAAGCTGTCATTTTTTTGACATTTGACAAGTAGAAACTACGCCATTAATAAAAATGGAACGATACACTCTTCAACAACGCATTGAAATTATTAAAATTCACTGGAGTGAATCAAATGCAAATCATCTTGAGTGATGAGGCCCATTTCCACCTCGGTGGCTTCGTCAACAAGCAAAATTGTCGCATCTGGGGCTCAGAAAACCCAAGAGTTAGTGTCGAAAAGCCTCTCTATCCTCAACGTGCGACTGTTTGGTGCGGTTTATGGTCCTGCGGAGTCATTGGACCTTACTTTTTCGAATTGAGGCTGGAGCAACAGTTACGGTGAATGGATTGCGCTATCGAGAGATGATTAATGATTTTTTTTGGCCGGAATTGGATAGTATTGATCTGGACCACGTTTGCTTTCAACAAGACGGCGCTACGTGCCACACAAGCAACGAAACCATTGATCTTTTACGATTGAATATCAAAATAACACCTCTTATTGGAAAACCCTGTACCTTCACTACATACCACGTCAGCTCAAAGACAATTTTTCTTCCTAGCTCCTAAAATCTTTAACCTTTTCCCTGAAAACCTAAAAATCGTGATTCAACCCCATTCCTTTAAAAAACAAATTACGAAATGGATCCTTACACACGGAATACATTACAACTACAATACCCATTCATTCCACACTCTATCAATTTAATCACCTTTCAGACAAAACATAATATATCCTTATTCCCTAACTTAGCGGTATAGTATGTACATATAATTATTAGTAAATATATCAGTGTGATCTATTTACTAATATTTTTTTTTAATTTTTCATCTTCTTATAATTCTCTAACTTCTCCATCCTCTTTTTGCAACCCAAATTAGCCATACATCATTATTCTTATTTTTCTTATTTCTCAATTTTATATTACAGTAACGTATACATTCTATGTCCGCAAAGTGTAAAATTACACGCACCCGCCATAACCCTAGCATGGAGGGTGAAATATCACAAAAAACTACATGTACTCTCTAAATCATGTATCAATAAAATAAAATAAAATATAAGAAGACAAAAAATCAGTTGTCTTCTGTTCGTTTACGGTTTTATGTGTTGTAATCATTTTTGGTCGGTTTATATGATTTTGTACGAAAATGCAAAGAAAAAAAACCCAATGAACTGTCAGATTAAGTTTTGTTAAGTTCGAATTTCAACACAAATCTTTCGAACTGTAAAGTCTGCATTTAGATGTTTATAGTATACACTAATTTAATTAGCATTATATGAAATATACAAAGTTTTCAAAACCACTAAAACTTGTATTTTCGATTTTGTGCGAAAAACTCTATCATAGCTACTTAATTCAATAGTTTTGCTGCAAGCAAACAGTTCTAAAATCAAGAAGTATTCTTTGAAAACCTGTATACCGAATTCTTCGCATTCTAAAATGTTCACTTCAGCGAATTTCTATTGAATCTGTAAGCGTTTTGCAGGCGATAAAATATTTATCGGTCCGAGTGCATCAATATCTATCCATTTTCCATATTCCCGACATCGCGCAAATCGCAAATAGTGACGTTATTGTACGGCATCTCCCTTTGTGAGAGATTATCTAGTACGACTGATTTAAAGAGGGTTGACTTTTCATCTGTGCTATTCCTGAAGAATTTTGTAGGAATTTGGTTGTATTTTTAAAAAATTTCACAGTAGTGTATATTTGTCGCTGCCAATGTTGTTGTTCGTAAATTGTTAGGGTGTTGGGCCGTGTTACTCTTCCTCCATTTTTTGAAGCCAACGCGTAACGTTTTGAACAGCCATACAGAATCGATCAACAATAAAGATGCGCAGGAATATGTAATTTATTTCACCGGCAGCATCTAGCAGTGGTTTAGTATGATTTTAATTAAACTCTGATAAAAAATGGATTAAAATAACCAACATTGCTTAAAACACTATATTTAATTTTTAAAAATAAACATGTTTCTAAACCAAACGTTTCGTCATCAGGATATAAAGTATGCTGAAAATTAAGAGAAAATAATAAAAGGTAGAAATAAAAATAGGTAATTTAAAATGACGCCACATCATCTAAATTATTTAGTGGTTCATATTATTATAATTTCATAAAAAAATAAAAGAGATTGCCTCTAGGAGACCCGCCTCCGTGGTTAAGGGTTAAGGCTACCGAATAGCAACCCGGAGGTCGCGGGTTTAAAACCGGGGTGCGCAAGTAATTTTTTATGATTAATTTTGTGTTATTTCACAATTTATTAATTCAAAATGATGTATGTTTGAGACACGTTTCAGAGTGGAAGATACTATCAGTAGCGCCCTGGTGTAAGACCACCATTCAGAATTGAATGTTGCTTGAAATGGTTTTAGCCTTGTTTGGTGACCAGGTCTGAATAACCAGAAAACTCCCCACCGTCCTCTTCCCCACTATCTTCAGCCTTGCAACAAATCCCAATTGGGGATACCGTAGTCCAATGGTTCCAGACGTTTGGGAGCAGTGAGGCATTCTCATAAAAAAGGCATTTTAAAAACTTGCATGCGATAGCATTATTACTTAAATTTTATAAATAAATTGGAATGACTACTCTCAAAGGGTCTGTAAAATCTCTCTATAGCACAGCGACTTAGACAGTTATTTCTTTATTTTTATTTATAGACTGTTTAGCGGAATGTTCCGTAATGCCTTTCCATTTGCGATAAAATCATGTTAATTTCTATAAGGGAATGTTTCGGGGAATGTTTACAAAAAATATAAAATCTCTGAGAGTTCACTAATATTATTTTTTTTTTATAATTGTAATGCTTAGGTATATAATTTTTTTCAATGTTGTACTCTTATTAGTGAATTTCATTAGGCATGTCAGAATATGAGGCTGTCGAAGCAGCAGTAAAAAAATAAGCCTTTTATTTTCCTATTTCGGTATTTGGTTTTTGGGTAGAAATCGAAAAAATTATTTTAAGATATGTTCGCAGTCGCTGTGATAACGGTTTAGTTTTTAACTGCAGTGGCCACAGACATGGGAATTAATAGACGAGAAGATAATGGCGAGGGGTAAAATCAACTGTTGAAGAACGAAGGGAGTGAAGCTGACTGTGATTCGTCAATAAATCAATCTGACAGTAAATAGGCATCTCGCATTATAATATCACCATTTACTTCTTAAAAGTAAAATCTGCTTTTGAATGAATAGAAATTTTTACATGGGAGCGCAAATTACTCGCCACGTTATGAACAAATTTGCGAAGTCCAAATTCGGCAAAAAAATTCGGTTCTATTTTCAGAGTCGAATATTTCGTTTAAGTATTTAGTTAAGACACTTTTATAAATGTTCATAATTTACTTCCCAGCAACCAACCAGCTTTGTGTTTTGCGTCCAGACGTTTCTCGATGTGATAGTAACAACTGATTCATATTATACGATGTGAATATGCTTAAAATAAAGTAAAATAATGCTTATATATGGAATGTAATACGACAATTGGGTTTATTCTCCTTTTCACATCTATTTTTACAAGTTTTCATAGTACAAGTTAACATTTTGCCGTGTTATTTCGTAAAATGAACCGATGATGCCTCGACCATAGTTCGCACAAGAATGATGACGTCACGTTTTCAAATTTCACTTGAGGCCATACGCGAGCACAGCCGGCTCCAATGGAACCGGTATGGGGAGTGGGGATAATACGCTTTTAATCACTTAGGGCAGGTCTACTAATATTCATATGTCTATGGCAGTGGCCCGTAGCCAAAGTGTATAGCCGCAAATAATGTGATGGAAGTACAGGATCTTTCTGAACATGGCGGCGATTTGGCGATATGCTTTTATTTGATCCCCACTTTGTACCAGCGACATACTGCCGCTTCGCCAAAAGGACTACTGCTTGTAGTTGGTAACTAAGTTTTGGTGCTTTCTAAGGCCAAGTATAAACTGGGATGAATGGGATTAAATTGATTCTTTTATTGAGATTTAGAACGTTATTCAGCCGTTTCCTGAATATACAGGAAAATAAATAATATTTGTCACAATTAAATTAGTTTCAACAGCTTCGTGGCAGAGCAATCTTAACCCCCACTCTTTGATCACCGGTCATTCAAGTCTTGCGGATTCAAAACCAGACATTTATAATATAAAACATTTGAATAAACTTATAATAATAATAATATATTTCACATAAAATTATACAATAAAACTTTGACTAGCTATCTAGGAATGGATCCTGTTTTAGGCCAATCAAATTGACAAATTTATTCATATCATAATTTTATATTATATTGTTTAATTATAGAACATATTATTTTATAGGATTAAAAAAGTGATAAGATTGAATTCCAGTTAGAAGCTTTAGTTAAATTTGCAATTTTGTACTTATAAGAATAAGGGAAAAGTAAAAATAATATCTTAAAATGCAAAATTAATATCGAATGCTTATGTTTAACAATAGATGTATGTTTGGTTATTTAAATCGCTTGCAAACATCGAAAAATAAAACATTCTTCAAGCGTGATTACAAAATATTATACTTAAAGTGAATGACGTGTCCAGCTTTAGGAGCCGGCAAAGACACTCAAAAGGATGCTAATCAAAAAGGATGCAGCTAATGATTAATAACACATTGATATTTATCTTAAGTAATAACAGATTAGTATTTATCTTGAGTATATGTATAAAAAGCGACATGAAAAATGGTTGAATGGTTGCTTGGTTGCTTACTATATAAGTTTTATCTCTAATCACATTCTAAAAGATAATTAAGCATTGAGGATTTTACTACGTTTATTTAGCAATTTATTTATTGTTATTAAGTTTAATTTGTAGAACTCCATTTTATTTTTTTATTTTTTATATATTCAATAATATTGTTATTGGGTTTATAAAAACAGTTTATTTTTAAACAAGTTCTGCTGTGTAATTATTATTACGCGTGACAGCTGTTTCTGAACTGATAACAGTTTGATAATGCCTTCAGAGGGCGAAACAGCTGTCACGCGTAATAATAATTACACAGCAGAACTTGTTTAAAAATAAACTGTTTTTATTTAGCAATCCTGAGTGTTTAATAACTTTAATCATTCCCTTGTCTGCTTCTTTTTCTCCCCTACATCAATCGGGGTGCCTTAATTCCACTCGCTCATGATGGTAGCAAGAGTTATTATTCGTAAAAGTAACTTTAAAAAATTCTTTGCAGGTTCCTGCGAATTCGTATTTATCAAATATCCATGCGTTGATTATATTTATATTCAGCAAGGAGAAATGCAAGCAATCTACACCTACCTTAGTCGCTGGTTCAAATACCGGCGTGCGCTAGTAAATTTAATTTGATTGATTTGTGTTAGTTAATAACAGTATTAAGTGTATTTGCGGCATCTTGCAGAGTGATACTTTCAGTATCGCCCTGGTGAAAGACTGCTGTTGCTTAATATACAAGTATTTCCCTACCTTCTTCCTCCCCATCTGCTTCCCCTCCCCGCTATCTTCAGGCTCACAACACAAGCCAATTGGGGATGATTAAAATAAAAGCATTGTTGTGAAGTAATGTCATACGATTCACAGTAATCGTCGAATTAAATTAATCTTAATTTACAATTTAAGAAGAAGATAATACTAACGAATCTAAACAAAACATAAAACACAACAACACACAGAAATCCAAAAAAGGTAACGGTGTGAACTGGGAATCAAAACCAGGATCTCTGCCTTAACGAGACATCGCCTCAACTGACACTGCCATTGTAAGGTAATTGTTTTATATCATTTTGTCGATCTCATGTTCAAATTCAGAATTATTTTAAACTACCAAAGTTCGGCCACTGAAGAAAGAAGTATATTAAAACCTGCGATTGCTTTGGATTTTATTGCACACATCAAACTCGGAAACTTTCCTACCGTGCACACATTCAAGATAAATTACCCCGCGTTGAGGAAACTAGTGAACGGAATTGAACCATTAATAAATGCTAGGCATTAATTAAATTTTATAGATTTATTAAATTTAAGATTTAGCTCTTAATTAAGCTTCGATGGCGTTTGGTTTATGTTTTTCAAATTCTAAAAACCATCGCGGAACTTATTAAATAATGCATTTCGTTTATTTTTATTTTTATTTAGAATATCATGAAAATTCGCTGTTCATTGGGTTTTTTTACGTTATACATCTGTACTTAGGACGTGTTGTTTCACAGAATTTGAACGATTCATCAAATTGCAAGTTGATTTTCATGTTCTGTACAAGTTACTAAATAAAAATATGACAATAATCTTGCCTAATTTTTAAACCCCCGCTCTCGTTAAATTCATAATAAGTCACGTTTTCAATTTGACACATATAAACTCTGGAGTGATTTATTTTCGCTCCATAATTCAGGAGCATATATATTTGCGTCCGTTTGAAAAAAGCTCAAAATAAAAAGCTATCAGCAGTCTCCGCTGAAACTAGCCGAACATTGCAATAGCCGATGTTCTTTTGATATTTATTTTCTCCCACAGTTTAAGATCGAAAATTGCATCTGACGACGGCTATAAATTTACGTGACTTTAATTAAATTCAGCTCTACCCAGTGCCGCCTAGTGCCTGCTTTCCTCCTGGCTAAAAAACTCTCATCCCTAAATAATATACCATTTTTAAGAGAAGTTTTTTACAATATTTCTTTAGTTTTAATTATTTATAATAAATAATCTTTTGTACAGAATTAACTTCACGTATAAATGTATGATTTGAGGTTTTCTGGGCCGAAAGAATTATTTTGATTTATGTTTATGGTATCATGCCGTGTTGCGCTACCTAATTCTTTAGCCAACGTTTCGGATAGAATTAAAGTGTCTTTCATTAGGGCAGATGTGGCACGGCGGGGGCTACTGAGAGCTTTTTTATTTTGAGGTTTTTTCAAACGGACGCAAATAAATATGCTCAGATGTGACATTACAATGTCAATCATCTGCCCTTATGATGGACACTGTAATGATGACCGAAATGTTGGCTAAATAAGGAGGTAGTGCAACACGGCATAGTACCACAAAAATAAATCAATGTAATTCATTATGAAGTCGTCTGTCCTCGGGAACTAATTATATTTGGCATTTACTGTGAAGAGGAAAAAAACTTTTGTAAAATACAATTCTTTTTGATTTATAACTTTTTTATTCCTAATGATCTCATAATTTTGAAAATGTATCTCATTTGATTCCCTATCTTGACATTTCCTTGTGTTCCCATTGTTTCCTTTTGTTCACGATAAAGTTTTCTTTTTATAGAATTTTAAACTTTATTTGTAGTAAAGCGTGTTTTATTATTATTTAGGAAAACATTTTTTTTAAAAGTAAGACAAACATTCCCGGGTTATGAATAACCTGAAAATATTTTTAAATTTCCTACTACCAGCACAGTAAGCGGGAAATGTTTCTTGTGTTGTGATTGAGGACTTAGCCAGCCGATGAATTGAACACACTATGCCTGGGTGGGACTCAAACGCGATGTCAACTCAGCCACTGATCGGTCAAAATTAAAACGGAATTTTTCTTTAATGATTCGTCGTAATAACTATTACGGAACAATCGTTATCATCAACATCATCATTATCTCTACTCGATGAAAGTCTCCCAAATCTACCACAATTATTATTGGCTTCAGGCTTTGCGTTTCTACGTGTATCCTCTACGAATCACTAATTAAACTAATAATCTTACATTTTTTAATAATATCTATTTTGGGAGATATTTCTTCAGACGTCGAACAGCCGCAGAGAGTTTTTTGGGAGATATTTCTTCCAGCCTGATACGGACTTATAAAATTCATGTTTTATAATTTTGTATTACTATTTAAACAGTGTTAGGAAAAGTCACGTTTCCATACAAAAGTTTACCATAGACGCTCCTGAATTTTTTAGAAATAATTTTATGAAACCACATTTAGCATTTGAAAAATATCTGTAAAGGTTTTCAAATTTTTTAATAAATAATTTTGTATAAAATAAAAGGGGACATATGACAGTAACTTTTATAATACTTTGTCTCAGTAATGACGATAAAAACCATCGATAAGCGACTTTAAATTATAATATTATAACTATTTTTGCTATGTTAATATAATACTATGTTAATAAAATATATGGTTTTCCAATAAGAGTCGTTATTTTGAATAGCCCGCTATTTCGGTAGATGTTATTTTAGAAGCTGTCATTTTTTGACATTTGACAATTAGAAACTTCGCCATTAATAAAAATGGAACGATACACGCTTCGATTGGGTCCTTGAAATGCGTGAAAATGATCCGTAATTCCATCGAAAAGTCATCTTGAGTGTGATGAGGCCCATTTCCACCTCGGTGGCTTCGTCAACAAGCAAAATTGTCGCATCAAGAGTTATTGTTGAAAAGCCTCTCTATCCTCAACGTGCGACTGTTTGGTGCAGCTTATGGTCCAGCGGAGTCATTGGACCTTACTTTTTCGAAAATGAGGCTGGAGCAACAGTTACGGTGAATGGATTGCGCTATCGAGAGATAATTAATGATTTTTTATGGCCGGAATTGGATGGTTTTGATCTGGACAACGTTTAATTTCAACAAGACAGCGCTACGTGCCACACAAGCAACTAAACCATTGATCTTTTACGGGAAAAATATCAAAATAACACCTCTTATTGGAAAACCCTGTACTATGTTAATATAATACTGTGTTAATAAACCAGCGAAATTTTCTGGCATGGAAACTGTACATTTTCTTTCCAAAATGGAAATACCCTTTCTTTATGAATGTTTAAAACTGTCTAGAAAGAAGTAGAATTTTATAAGCACCTTCTTACCAAACCGCTATTCCTTACGACGACGATGTTTGAATTTTACTGCCTTGGACAAATAAACATCCTTCCAGTCGTAAAATTTTCCTGGTTCCGAAGTGGCAATGGCTCCGAAGTTGCTAGCGACATTTGTCCTGTTATTTGGAGCTCATCCAAAATTAATGGTGAAACAATCTAAAGAAATGGCCACACTGCGTTATTGCTTTGCTTTGCTGCAAGTCGATAGATGTGAACACATGGCTAACATTTCCCATGGAAATTTGGGAAAATACTCGCATTGTTTGTTTCTGGGAATTGCGACAAGATTGTGTCTCGTTATTTATTTATTTATTTTATTTTAAATGCACATTTACAGTTATACATAACCAATAATAAACATACATTTTATTTTAATTTATTAAGTAATAATAGCGTTTTTGAACTGGTGAATATTAAGTTGGAAAATATCTATATCAGGGGACAGGTAATTTAGTAACATAATCATTTTTCCGAGCGGCATTACTAATGGTAAGTTGGTTCTGCATTTTGGAACGACAAAGGTTCTGTGCCTGCGCGCTCTTGTATAATTGTCGGGGACATAAAACTCAATTTTTTCTATAATATCGGGAATACAGACGTTACCATTTAGAAGTTTATATGCTGTTATCAGCAAAGCAGTTTTCCTTCTATCGGTGAGGCTATTAGACCCAGCATGCCGGACAAAAAGGCTGATGGATATAACCAGGGATAATATCCGAAGTCTCTAAGATATAAATATCTCAGAAACTTCTTTTGTACTTTCTCTATCATTTGAGAGTAAGTTAAATCCATTGGTCCCCATATTACAGAACCACTTTCCAAAATGCTACGTACTAAACTATAGTATAGCACACGAATCGCGGCCGAGCTGCAAAAATGTCTGGAGTTGCTTAGCACAAATCCTAGCATTCTTAAAGCTTTGTTGCATATCGTTTCTATGTGGACGTGAAATGTTAAGTGCGTATCAAATGCGATTCCCAAATCTCTTGAAATAACAATGTGCTGAAGAGATGAATAAGACATTTTGTAGTTATAGTAAATCGTTTTGTTTGCCTTGGTGTAGCACATAATGGAGCATTTCTTAATATTAAACCCTAATTTATTGGTATGACTCCATTCGACGATAGAATTTATATCACTTTGTAGCTGCAAGCAATTTTCCAAAGATTTTATTAAAAGGAATAGTTTCATGTCATCCGCGAATAAGAGAAACTTGGAAAATTTTATGCAATGGTAAATGTCATTGATAAATAGCGAGAAAAGTAAGGGTCCAAGATTCGACCCCTGTGGAACTCCAGAGTTTGTGATGAAGTTGGAAGAGTGGAAAATACCATAAGTTACGTATTGTTGTCTATTTGAGAAATAACTTACAAATAGACATAGAAGTTTCGCTGAAAATCCAAATTGGTCGAGTTTATTTAGGAGAATAAGCGGATCTACTGAGTCAAAGGCTTTTGCGAAGTCATTGTATGATACATCTACTTGATTGTTACTAGCAAGAGCTTGAGATATGTACTCCGTAAAAACCATTAGATTAGACACAGTAGATCTGCCAGACCTAAAACCGTGTTGCTGGTCAATTATAAAGGGTTCAACTTGGGTATAAATGCATTTATGAATTATTAGTTCAAACAACTTGGCTGGAGAGGATAGGATCGCCACTGGTCTATAATTAGAGACTGAAGCCTTATCACCAGTTTTATGTAACGGTGTAACTTTAGAGATTTTCCACAGGTCTGGGAATATTCCGGAGTTAAGTGAGAGATTATAAATATACGCGAGAGGTGTTAATAAGGGCTCAAAGCATCCCTTTAACACGAATGACGGAATAAGATCCGGTCCAAAAGAAGTTTTGGATTTTAATTTTTTAACAGCAGCGGTGATGTCAGTGTTTGTAATATTTTGAATATCAACATTCTGTGCTTTTGTTGGCGTATTTTTTCCAGGTATAAAAGATTTCAAGTCCGCAGCTTCCTTACTATAAGTTGATTTAAAATAGTCTGCAAATGCTTCTGGAATATCTGCTCCTGAGAAAGACTGATTATTCCAAGTAACATGGTCAACAAACCCGCCATCACTTCTTCTGGACGAGATATACTTCCAGAAAGATTTGGGATCGCATTTGATATTTTTTTCAATAGAATTAATATATTGCACATGTGCTAATCGAATACTGCGTTTTATTTTTGTTCTAAGTAGACAAAACATTTCCCGGTCACTCACCATTCCAGTTTTCTTCCATTTTTTGTAATGTTTGAATTTGAGTTTTATGTCGCTAACAATCTCACTAGAAAACCATTTAGGATATTTTCTACCATTCCTCGGAGTGCGCTTAATTTTGAAACACATATCAAAATATTTATAAATTATGGAATAGAAAAAGTGTGTCGCTAAATTAACATCATTTATGTCCTTCAAAGGTTGCCAGTCATGAGATTGTAAAGTTAAAGTTATAAATGAGTATATGTTATTATGATATACACACTCTTGAGCTTTACATTATTAAAATATTATTTTTATTGAAGAAAAGGAACATGTTTTTGGGTTTTGACAAAGACACGTTTTTTCGGGTATTCAATAAATAAATTAGGTAGGTAGCGTATAATATAAGGAAAATGAAAATTTTGTTTTGGGTTTAAATATTTACCATATCACTTTTTTTGTACGTATCCCTTTTAGTGTTTTACTTGAGATCTTAGTAAATGTAACCCAAGAATTTTTTTTCTAAATATCGCCTATTGTTTTATATTTTTGAACAGACTTACGAGTATAAACGGTGTCCGGAAACTCACAGTTATTTTATATCAACCTTTTTATATAAATCTACATCACAGTTTTGTGGTAAAACTTTTTTGATTTGCGCTTTCGGTTTCGAGTGGATCTAATCCGATGTTGGAATATTTTATGTAAAATTACAAAAAATCGGTCGTAAGGGGTTAATAGTTAATATCAACTGTTTAATTTTTTTTTCATTGCGTAGAAGCGTAGACACGTCTCTTAAAGTTTCTTAACCTCTTTAGTTGCCAAAAAAAAGTAAAAAAGTGGGTGTGTCAAGCCTACGCAAGACAGAAGTGAAACTTCTAGTATTCCTCTCTCTCTATTTTCATTTCATCATCTCTATTTTCTCTCTTAGGTTAGTTTGAAAATTAGAGGTTAAATAATTCAACGACGAAGCATGGATTTGCTTTTTCTAATATTTTCTTATAGATGAATGACGTTCGATTAATGTATAGTTCCAAAAATTTTCAATTTATTCACAAGTATACAATATTACATAAATAACAATATTACAATTAAAAATTACAAAGAAATTACAATGACAATTTACCAATCATGTGCCATTTTCATTGTCAATTTCATGAATATCATTTCCTAATGTCGTGATAATTGGGTTATGGTAACTAAAGTGCGAGATATATACATGAGCACTTAAATCCTTAATGAATCGTGCAAAAACTGCATCGATTGTTGTCCCGTGTCGGGAGAGAACGTTCGTGAGCGGCTCCCCCACCTCAACAAGCGCATATGGTGAGAGAGGGACAGTGAACGGTGAGCGGTGGTGGGGGTACCCGCATTTTCGTGTCGATCCTGACTCGGTTTTACTCCGTCCCCGAATTACGCGCCTAAAGAAGTTTCACTTCAAAAACAACAACCAAAACTTTTTTGTTTGGGTTCTCTATGCGACGATTATATTATTCACCAATAAAGCCTGTACTACGATTTTCCGGGCATCGTAATTTATAAGTGCATCATTTTTCTCAACCGATAAAGATTTTTTTTGTATTTTAACGTATAATTTCAATATTAAAAATATTTTTTTTCCTTTTTTCACTTGCCTTAGTAGATAGAAAATTCGTATTCTACTGTAAAAGCTATTTCGTTTTCTCATAATATCACTTAAAGTTTACTCATTACTTTGAAGTGCGTCATAGTTATAAGTTACATGTAAGAATAGTTTTCTTAATACTAACCAAAAAATCGTGGGAGAGGGAAAGTTTTTTGTTAATTTGAAAAATCTTTTGCGATTAGAGTTTTTAATACGTATATTCTTATGGAAGGTTGCGCTTCGCAATAAATCATTTTTAACGTATTGAGGAATATAACATGACAACCGATCCGATATTCTTTATTGAAACGTCGATCAATCTCAAACGTTAGAAATTTTAAAGATGGGTTGTTTCGTAGAATTTGAGCAATTCATCAAATTTCAACGTTCATTTTCAGGTTCTGTGAAAGTCCTATTCAAATTCTGTTATTATATCATTATAGGCCAGTTGCTTGACAGAACTGAAATAATAACAATAATTAACAATACCATCATGCAACTAACTTTTCCCATACTTTTGGCATCTATCTTTATAAATGTAAACAAATTTTCTAAGGAATTTGGTTTGTAACCTAGATAGTGTCTCGGATAAACATAACCAATTTTTATTTTAGTATGTAATTATTCAGAAGAATTACGTCATTAGGTTGATTGTAAATTGAAGAACAGATTCAAAATAAAATATTGTTAATTATTTAAAGTAAGTATTTATTGAACTACTTTCGTGTGTTTTTAGGAATTGTTTACGGCTGAGGTTTTTATATTCAAAATTTGATTTTTTTTACGAAAATATCACCTTACAACAAAAAAAACGGTTTTTACTGGTATTTTTAAGTTTTTTTTCAAATTATTTTTTTTTTCTATGCAATCGGGCATAAGGCAATGAGGCATAGACTTCACAAGAAGAATAGTGCCTACTATTTTTATTTCTTCCTAGAACAATCCCGATGATTGCATAACTCATTTTAGGGTGGAGTAACTTACATTGGTGGGATTTAAAAGGTACAATTTTACATTGGTATTTTGATATTAAAAATTATAAGTTTTCACATACAAAACAGTACAAACATAGAAAAATAATCAAAATTATAAGTCTCACATACAAAGCAGTACAAAAATAGAAAAAGGGAGGTTAAGTAGAATAAACAAGAACAAACAAAAAAGGAAACAGACAGGGATATACACTATACACATAAGCACAAAGCCAAGGTAGGAATTTACAAAAAGGTACTTACCCACTAATACATTGATAAAAATAGATTATGCTCGAATACAAATACAGGTGATAGAAAAGGAGAGAGAAAGAAACATGCAAAATACAACACGTCAAGAATTACGTATTTACATATGTTTTAAAAAATATTCTTTTAAAGCATTAGAATTTTTTGTATATGCTTACTGTTTTTATACATATCTGGAAGAGGGTTATAGAGTGTGTAGGCAATATAGTTAAGAGATTCTATCCCATATTTTGTAGTGTGTGTTGGAAGAATGCGGATTTTATTGTTATTCCGAGTATTGTGGTTGTGAATGTCTTGATTGTAAAGTAGCTTGATGTTAGTGTGGGTTGATTGTTGGGTAATTTGTAGGATGGTGGTCGTGATTTCTCTTACTTAATATCGAATATTTTCTAGGTACCACTTTTCTGAAAAACGATTCCTAGCACAACAACATCAATATTACGATATCCGCTATTTGAACTCGCAAATAATACATTTGCTTTTTTCCCGAATCCTTCAGAGATAAACATGTAGCATCATATCGAAGAATTTTTATTCAAGAAAATATTCTTTTGAACTCGGTCGAATTTCTCCCTTTTAGCTCACTGATGCCGGGGAACATTCTCACGGGAATTGAACTGTAAAAGGTACCCGTCATTCATCCCTTCAGTGCATTTCACACACATGTGCACATTTCGCGGTTAAATGCACATTTCATGTGAATGCAGATTTCAGGTGCCTTGCATGTTGCACATCCAGCCGCGGGTTTCAAAAAGCGTGCCAAAAAATTTATTGATTAGGTTCGTGGGTATTTGTGCAGTTCGTTTATCTTAAAAATATAACATTTTAAACTGATAAAAACAAATTATGGCAATGTTTTATAGCGCCGATTAGCTCTGGGAGATGGGAGAAGAAGGTGGCAAAGTACCAGGCTACTCAGATCTGATCACCAAATACGGCCACAGCCATTTCAAGCAACATTTCAATTCTAAATGGTGGTTATGTCTACCATGGCGATACTGAGAGTATATCCACTCTGGGACGTGTCGAAAATATACTATATATTATTTTTATAAGTAAATCGTGAAATGACATAAATTAATTCAATAAAATTTACTGCCGAAATTTGAACACGCGACCTCCAGCTTGCTAGTCGAGAGTCTTACCACTCGACCACGGAGGCCGATTGTTTTCGATGTTAGATGTTGGATCTGTAGTATTGTCAATTAATGTAAAAGTCACAAGAAAAATTATTCCTGGTTAGAAAGTAGGATAAGTTAGTAACCGAATGAGGCATCGGATTTGTAGTTCTCACCCAGGTGTCGCAACTTCAATTTTCTACTGTTTAAAAGGCCAAGTGGCCTCTTTCACACAAAACTTAAATTTGGATTTGAGGACAAAATTCTTAACCAATCTGAATAATTATACATATAATCAATAGATATAGCTAAATATAATACGTATATGTGCCTCTTTATTAATTTGTGTCTTAAATTATTAAATAAAGGCTCAATTTTAATGATTTTAGAGGAAACATTGAGAATTTTTTGGTAAATGGTAAACTTTTTTTTTCCAACTACTAAGTAAATATAATGAAATGTAAAATAAAACTTCGTAAAAAAGGCATTTTTTGGTTCGAAATTTTAAATTTATATGCGAATAATTTCTATTACAACGTAAATCGGTCGTTTGTAATTTAAATTCGAGCCCTTAAAATGGTTTTATTTTTTAATTTTATTTTTTATTTATTTTTTTATTTTTTTTTTATTAGTAAAAAAAAGATTCATGATTTACATTACACAATATTGAATATAGTACAGTTATTAATTACATAATATATGTATTTGATGTACCCCCATAAATAAGCAGGGCTTGTGTGTATGGGTGTGAATGGTTTTATAATAATGAATATATTTTATTTATTTATATTTACATGGTAGGTAGGGCAAAAATATATTTTTTTAAATTAACTCACAAAAGTTGTTAAAGTTAACTCTAAAATGGTGAAAATTTATTTCTTTACCGGCCTATATGTTTTATAATTTTAAATCAAAATTAATAAAGTAGCACATATCCGTAGTAGATATTTGTTATACCTTTTCATTAAAAAAATAATAAAATAATTATTCAGTTTGGTTTTGGCCCCAAATCCAAATTTATACGTTCTCCATCATTGCATAAGCAACATTTCCGCTTATAATGACCGTAGTAGAAGAAAATAAAATATTGCCGGGTATTTGTAACCTCTTTTTTTTTTTAAAAAAGATTTGAAATTTTTATTCTATGAATATTCATCAATGCTGGCAGATCTCAGCGGGTTTGAAGATTATGACGTTGCATTTCAATTATTGCTTATTAAAATAATTAGAATAATGTATTCCATGTTCTTAAACTTGTAGCAAATCTAAATCAGTCCGGTTAAATATTAACATCACAGCATGTTCTTACCCAATTAGGTACTACGTTAATCAAGCTCTTTGGGCGAACAATTCGTTATATTTGTTGGAATTTCCTTTGTTTTGTGATGATTGCGTTCCTTTATTCGGTACATGCGGTAGTAACTTTAATTAAAAGCGAAATTAAATCAAATTATTCATCTTCTGATTCCCCCGTCCCAAATTATGAATCGAATTACCGTGTTGGTTTGTATTTTGAAAAGTTACGTTTTAAATTCTCGCCCTTGTTCTTAATTTACAATCCGATTTATAGCTTTCCTGTTATTTTGTTTCCTTTTATTGTACCGTTTATCAATTAATAATGATAACACGATTGGTATCTATTGTCTTGTTTTCAATTGGTCTCTCCTTAGTAGAAAAAAACTTTAGTGAAACATTCCTTCAATATTCAGGGACAGTATTTTTTAATTATTCCCCGATATTTAGTGATTCCCCTTGGCCGGGAGGTCTGTCGGACTTCGGCCCCTTATGGAGCGGCATAATTTGTAGTCTGAAACCAACTAATTTTGGGTGCCGCTTCGCCGAAACATAGATATACATAGCCTTAAGGCCTTAATGCCAAATCACTATTTTGATTAATATTTATAACGAATTGGTGTACATTATGAATACCAAAAAATATGCTTTAGATAAGTTGAAGGTTTTCCTATCGCTTCGCTTGAGTAGAATACAAATAAAAAATAAATTACTCAATAAAAAATATAAATGCAAACTACTAAAAAAAATTTTTTTTCAAAGAAATGTATGAACGCATGAAGGAAACAACTTTTTAAAAATACAGTATTATAGCTAAGATTATCTGTGACAGTTTCACTTGATTAACTTTTTTACTTTCTTATAAAATTATTCACAAAATAAATAAAAATAATTTTTTTGCTTGAAATTTCTAGACGTTTCTAGACTACGTTTGTCAAGCGATTTTAATGCCTGTTACCTACGATATAAGGTATACCAAAATATACACATTTTTGGCTTGTAACTTCCTCTTAAAGAGTTGGCTCGATGTGAATGCGTTGCGGTGCAGACCACCGAACATGTGGTCGACGTATGCCCGCTCCATTCATTCCCTTGCGGGATTGTTGGGGTCCAAAATGCGATGCCTGAGGCCCTAGATTGGCTCGTAAACCCAGATGTCCCCTCTGACCCCACCCACCATACTAAAGATGAAGAATAAAAAATATTAAGGAAACACTAAAGTTAATATTTAAGGGCTGCCATGAAATCCATAACTATTAGGTTATGAAATTAATGAAACAATTTTTACTTTGTTTTACGATTATTTGTTAACAGACCGGTTTCAAGGTCATCTTCAGACTAGTATACAGGGTGTATCGGCACTAACCCGACAAACTTTAACCAGCTATTCCTTAGCACATTTGGAGTAAAAAATGTTATGGGCACTTTGCTGTCCGGTAGCATTTTTTTTTCAATTAAAAACAAAAAATATTAAAATTTCCACACTACATCACTGTCATTGGCATTGCGTTTCGTGTTCAACAGCTGTTATAAGCAAGTATGTCAAAAAGCGTCTTCGCTCTTTCGCACACACTAAATAATAATAGTTAAAAATGAGACGAATGGTGCCGTGCCATTTCGTTGTGATTGTAAGTGTGCGCCAATATAGGTACACACGTGCATTATTCAACGGAATTCGAATAAAATATTTACCAGATGGGTTTTCAAACTTTGACAAAGGATAAAACAGTGGTGACATGTGGTGAAAATATGAATGGTAATTTTTGTATTAAAAAAAACGTTACCGGACAGCAAAGTGCACATTAGATTTTTTACTCCAAATATGCCAAGGAATAGCTGGTTAAAGTTTGTCGGGTACGTGCCGATACACCCTGTATATATGTTAATAAGACAACGGTATTTACACATTTATAGCTGTCAGGGGTGGATACCAATGATATCGATTGTTTAAGTAAATGTTATTAAACAGTCATGCCACGTATATAATTATTTTATTTACTGTTGAGCTTAAGATCTTTTTATTTACTTATAATTTTATGTACCTGCATACCTGCATGTTGTTTAAAACCATAAGGTGTATTACATTTTGTTTTTAATTGATGATTTTACACAGAGTTTATATAATGAAATTATAAAGTGTGAATATTTTAAAACCACCAATTACTGAACTTGTTTGTACATGTGGCTGTGATTTTACCTTCGAGAACCATTAAGTATACCCTTTAAAAAGTTTTCCTATATCGGTTTGCTAAAGGGGAATTTCGGAAACCTCCACTCGAGTGTTTTGATATTTTAAAGACTATAATTTGTGTTCCAAACAAATATTACGTACGAAAAGTTTTATTGAAGAACAACCCTTTGAAAACTCGAGCAACTATTTCGCAATAACCACTTCTAAAATAAACTTTAACTTCAAAGGTAAAGAGTTATAATGATAAATAAGGTGCTACAAGTTATAAGTTTACTAAATTGTGCTAGGCAAACATCTTTGTTGAAAATTGTTCAACGTACTTCAAAATTGATACGACTTAAAGAACGAAACTACGGATATATTACATTATGTTCAAAATGTATTTTATACGCGGAATATAATAATACAAACCGTCTGAAACTCCGTTAAGCAAACGCTAAGCAGCTTTAACTGCATGACTTCGATCCCTTTCCGCCCTTAGCCGAAAAAGCACTAGACTATAATACAGTGTTTTCCTATTTTGTAAAATATCTTTATTTGTGTGAAATTTTTTGATATTTTTCTGTAAAGTTTTTTCATGTGTTAAATAAATGCTTCATTTTATTGAAATTGCAAAAAATATTGAAATGTTAGACTTTGTAATAACTAAAATCGTAATAAATTATACAAAATAACGTATTTCTTAAACGAAAACTAACGAAGGAAAAACTTGTAGAATGCACTAATCAAATAAGTAGATTTTTTTTTTACTGCTCGGTAAAAGTTTTAGTACGAATCTCATAGTCAGCAGTAAATTTTTGGAACGCCATGTAACAGCGATTTTTTTCCATTATATTATAACATCTCATTCAACCAAATTATATTATTATTATTATATCATTTCACGAGTGGAATAGTTCCCAGGATTACAGTAAATTCCGCCTCTGACCACCATTTGAAGAGTATAATATTTCATGAGTGGAATCGTTCCCAGGATTACAGTAAATTCCGCCTATGACCGCTATTTGAGGAGTATAATATTTCATGAATGGAATAGTTCCCAGGATTACAGTAAATTCCGCCTCTGACCACCATTTGAAGAGTATAATATTTCATGAGTGGAATAGTTCCCAGGATTACAGTAAATTCCGCCTGTGACCGCCATTTGAGGAGTATTATATTTATTATAATACTGACGATCACAATTAAAAATCTAATTTGGAAATATGTGCTTGTAAATGCGCTTGTATATGATATACCTTCACTTACACTATTTTAACTTTATTATTTTTTGGAACGTAATCTCTATTTTACTGTCATTATTTCTTTAATTTTTCTCTCACATAACAATTTTTTACAATTTTACATTATTCTAAAAATAACCGATTATAGATTTCCTCATTGTGTTAAGAAATTAACATAGTTTGCAGAACGGAATTATATAAAACTAATCTATAAGCAACGTCACAATGTATTCCATGAAAATAGTAGAAATCAAAAATGTATTTAAGAATATTGAATAATAATAATTTTTAATGGATGGATGAAAAAAACTATGATATACCACCATTCAGACTCAAAACGCGTATTGAAATAGCTTTAGCTTTTTTCTTTCCAACATAAAAAAATGCACTATAATTCCTACGCCTCTGAGAAAGTATTGCCAACTGCATGCAATCTAGGTACAAGCGAGTATCTAAATGACTCATTCCTTATATTGTTGTTGCAATTAAAAATATTTTTGAAGTGAAACTTCTTTACGCGCGTTATGCATTTTCGAGGACCGGAGTAAAACCGACTCATAACCGTCACGAAAAACCGTGATCATTTCGCTATAGGAGCCTAACTAATATTATATACCTAGTTTAGGTCACTCTCCAAACTCAACTTCGCGGTCTAGAGGCAGAGCGCCCGACTGTCGTTGTGAAAAACCGAGGTTCGATCCCCTATTAACTATTTTTTTTCTTTTTGTGATTTTTTTTAATGCGAGGAAAAGTGATAAAATGCTCTCGTGCTGCGACTTTGTCAGGCATACATATAAGAAGATATCTACATGATTGTTGTTAAAAATGCACATTTATATATTTTTATTGAGTAATTTCTTTTTAGAATTTTTGCGATTTGTATCGTAATATAATATCATATACAAACTTCGTTATAAAAATAAGCGCGGGACAAGTCAATTGAGGAGTACACGTTGTATACGCGGTTCTCGTCGCGCGAGATACCTCTCCTCGCGGTCTAGAGGCAGAGCGTTCGACACTCGTTATGCAGGACCCGGGTTCGAATCCCATATTTTTATAACTTTTAATTTTTTTTTTATCACATGCTACTTATAAATATGTCAATATTAGGAATCTAGTTAAACGTTCATTTGTTAACAACACGCCTATAAATAAATTTATGCTTTTTAAACTATAATGTACAGCATTCTGAATAATAATAATATGAAATGAAAAGAGAGAGAGAAGAATACTAAAAGTTTCACTTCCGTCGTGCGTAGGCTTGCCACACACTGTATTTTTTTTAATATAGTATTTCTAATTGCTATATGCAAGGTAACTAAGCTAAGTAAAGCCGGACTGTATATACCATTAACAATTTTAAAAAGAAAAGTCAAGTCGGAATAAAGCCTTTTAAGAGTTTTAATAATTTTAATTCTTTCATCAAGTGGTTGTAATTTATGGTATCTATAGAAAGACCGAGTTTATATCGTTAAAAGTTATGCTGAATATTTCAATGGAATTAGAGTGGATTTTTAAGTGAGGAGTCCAGATAGACGAATTAGATTCGACTTATATAAGATTTTTAATGTCGAAATATTTTTTCTTTAGCAGTACGGAGATGAAGCCAAGCATTTTTATTACTCTATTAGTAACTTTATTGATGTCTGAAAGAAAATTGAATTTTAAACTAAAAAAATGCCAAGATCATTAATTTCATTGATATGTTTCACATTTTTATGTAAGAACTAATACGTTATATTTATAGTTAAAACCAAATTACTAATAAACGTGTTGAAAATGTTATACAATTGATAAACAACCGTATATGTAAAAAAAATATTACTGATAGTAATGCTTATCCAGCCAAAAGGGGTTGTTTATCTGTTGTATAAACTGTTAATAATAGTAATTTCTCATCGAATTTTCGAATATTTTCAAGGTATTTTAAATATCCTATATATTTCTTCTTTTTGTGGATGTCATAAAAACAAATATCTTTTTAGAAACTAGATAAAATAACCTTCTAAATTTTTAGTAAGGCTGAAATGTATTACTCGTAAATAATTCTCAAAAAATTCCTCCTGCATTACAGGTTCGCCTTTACAACACAGACATGTCATATAATATATAGCCTTGGTTGGCTACTGTTGCTCATGCTTGGGCTGACTATAATGCAAAATCATGCAATTTTAGTAGGGTTTTTTAGGAAACAATTATTTCCCTACCGAGAAAATAAAAGGCTTCTAAGTCTATAATAGCCAAGTAACATTTTAAACACCCATATGAGGAAAAAATTGTAAGGCTTATTTATATAAAGAACGTTAACTTTAAATTCAGTAAATTTAAATGATTCATCACTTCATGGAAAATAAGAATCTAAAAAATGAAAAAAAAAACAGGTTCGCCTAGTGTTATATATTTGTTTGATATTACTGTTCTTATTTCGAACTGTTTTGTTCTGTTTAATGTGGATGACTTTATATTAAAACACTGATTGTATTTTATGAGATAGACTTTTATTCTTGTGACGGTTATACAGAGAGCTTGTTAGCATGACCACAGACGACAATACAATGTGTTACAATCACGTTTAGTACTAGTGATGTGCGACACCAATAGTGATGTTACATCCCCTTTCTTTATTTATAAAAACAATAACAATTTAAATACATTGACATTAGACATTATACCTATCCGGTTGTTTGACCACTCTACCATATCTGGTGATGTAAGGGTTGTTCATATTATTATTTTCTCCCACCTGTCCCTCATCTCCAGCTTCTGCCTCTTCAAGTGCCGGATCAGATCGCATGGACAGATGGTCATTATTAACATTTGTATTATATCTCATTTTTAAGTGAATTCTATTTCGTCTGTACGTGTTACCATAATAATATTCAACAATATAAGACCTGTTACATTTTAATTTTTCCTTGATCACAGCTGGTAACCAATTACTTTTAGGGTTTTTCTTAAAATACACATAATCTCCTGTTTTAAATATAGACATAGGTTTTGCATTGACATTATAATATTTAGAATTTTTTGAATTATTTTTTTCAACGCAGTTTTTGTAATCTGAGAATCTTACAACCTTTGGTTTTAATTTAATTTGAGTTAAAGGAATATTCATTCTTAAAGTTCTAGACATTAATAATTGAGCAGGTGACGGTAAATTGGCTTTAGGTGTGTTTCTATAATGTAATAGAGCTATATAAGGATCTGTATTTGTTTCTTTTGACTTTTTTAAACACAAAAAGGTAAGAATTGTATTAGCTGTAAATAAAACTAAAACGTGTCATAACTTGTAATATGTGTGAAAATTTTTACTTTGAAATAGTTTATAAGTATATTGGTTCCATGATAACTCAACACAGTGACTATTCAATACACTTTTAAAAAGTGATAAAGTCATTAAAAAAAAAAATTACCTAAACTAACCTACTTAACTCAGTTAATAAAGTTTTGGTTTCATCACTTTTCATGACTTTACATAACTTTTTAAAGATGTGATGAATTATAATTTTGATGATTTATCCGGTCACCAAGTATATTATATTGCTATTATTAATTGATACTTAAAAGAATCAAATTTATTCACAATTGTGTGAAAACGTGTAACTACAACCCCTTGGAAAGTGTAGACAGCGTAAAATATTATAAAATTAGATACATTTCTGAGGTGGAATGATCATGTAGAAATGATGGTAAATAAAATTAGGAAACTTATCTATATTTTTAAAGATTTCAGACATGTACTAGACAAGAAAAAATTAAAAACAGTTTATTTTGCTATAATTCAGTGTCTACTTTCGTATAATATAGTGTGCTGGGGTTCCTGCCTGAAGACTGTAATAGAACCAATTGATATTGCCCAAAAACTGATTCTCAAAGTTATGTACAAGAAAAAAATTAGATATCCTACACAGTTACTTTATGAGGAATGTAAATCATGATTTTAAAACAACTATTTATCACACATACGCTGTGTAGATTTTTTAACAATATTACTCGTAGTTCTGCGAAAAGAACGCAGCAAATTTGTACTACAAGAATAGGCTCTGGTCTAAACTTTATGGCAATTCACCCTAAATCCTCATTTGGGCAAATAAATTATTTACCAGGCTCCATTTCTATTTAATAGCCTTCCAGATCACATTAAGTCGTCAAATTCCTTTATTGAATGTTAAATTATTTGTGCTATCCGAGGATATCCAACATATTCTTTCATATTTCAGGCGTCAGGTAGGTATGCTGTCCTTGTTCTATCGGTATTACAATGGAAGATGCTCTGAGGAACTAGCGTCATTGATCCCTTCGGCACCGGTGCGTAGTCGGGATACACGCCAAACGCGCGCCCAACATTTGTACACAGTTGACACTTGTCACATGAGAACGAGTCGCTTCTATGATTCGTTCTTAAGTTCAACAGCTCGGCTGTGGAACGAACTGCCGGCCTCTGTGTTTCCTCCCTCCTACAACATGGGACTCTTCAAGACCCATGTTCACTCCTTCCTCTCCACAAAAAGACCCTCCACACAGCATCCCCAAAGATGACATAGGCCCTGAGGGAAATAATTTTCTTCAGGGCCTCCTGTGTGGAGTAAATATAAAAAAAAAAAAAAAAAAAAATATTTGTCCTTTCAAATTGTGTGTTGTTGTATTATTGTTGTATGTTGTATATGTATATTTGTTCATCCTTTTCTTTTTACAGTGTAATTTTTTTCTCTCTTTCTTTCTTTTCTAAAAATAATAGTTTATTATATTTTTTCTTGCAATTAAATATCAATGTATATCATGGTCACCCTACATGTTTACTGTAATGAATTGGCTGGAATAATTGGTACCACGTAGGTACCCAATACGTAGAAAACGTTAATGTCACAATATTGTTCTCTTAATATATACTTCTTGTGCTATTTTTATTATTTTTTGAAATTATTAACCTCAACACAGGCTTTTCCTAGTAAGGTTAAAAATTCTAACGTCACAAAAAGATACAACATAAGAACAAAAAAAAAATTAAAAAAATTACTGAATTGATAGCTCCTATATTTCAATCGCAAGCTTTTCGTAAATTAATCTCCCTTCATTCCATTGCACAACTAATTTATCTCCATAAATTCTTGCTCTATTCCACAAATACATTTATCATCCGACCAAAAACTGCTTAACAGATTTGTCCCAACTTAGTTGCAGCTTTAATCTGTCGCGCCCCTTCTTGCTGCATATTCAAAATGGTACCTTTCGTGCTTAATTGCAGAATGTCTCAGTTTCGCAATGAATGTTTGGTAATACCGAAGCAATGAATCATTATTGATGTATATTTTTTCATCCTTTTCTTTTTACAATATAATTTTTTTTCTCTTTCTTTGACCGGTCAGTGGCCGAGTTGACATCGCGTTTGGGTCCCACCTAGGCGTAGTATGTTCAATTCCTCGGCTGGCTAAGTCCTCCATCACAGCACAAGCAACATTTTCAGCTTACTGTGGTGGCAGTAGGAGATTTTCAAATATTGTCAGTTTTTTTTTCCTCTCTAAAAATAATAGTTTATTATATTTTTTCTTGCAATTAAATATCAATGTATATCATGGTCACCCTACATGTTTACTATATTATACTGTAATGAATTGGCTGGAATAATTGGTACCACGTAGGTACCCATTTCGTAGAAACGTTGATGTCACAATATTGTTCTCTTAATATATACTCTTTGTGCTATTTTTATTATTTTGTGAAATTATTAACCTCAACACATGCTTTTCCTAGTAAGGTTATAAATTCTAACGTCAAAAAAGGTACAACATAAGTGAAAAAAAAAATAATTAAATTTAAAAAAAAATACTGAATTGATAGCTCCCATATTTCAATCGCAAGCTTTTCGTAAATTAATATCCCTTCATTCCGCAATATGAATGTGTATGAATAGTTTTGTCCCTATAAAAAACTCAATTTTTTTCACGAAAGGCATAAAAATACAATATTGTATCGAATTATTTGTTTGCGCCCGTACATACGCAATATTAATGTGTATAAAGAGTTTTGTCCGTATAATAACACAATTCTTTATACAAAGGCTTGCAAATACAGTATGGCATTGCATCACCGATACGATATTGTATTTGTATGCCTTTCGTGAAAGAGTTGAGTTTTTATACGGACAAAACTATTTATTCACATTTATATTGTGTATGTACGGGCGCAAATAAATAATTCGTCTTAATATTTTAGAGCGTGACTTGCAAAAGGCGTATTTTAATAAAATAATTAATTTAACGCCACCTATAGATTATAACGTATGTTGCGTTTAACCTTAATAGACATTACATTATTGAACGGGTTCGCTTGTCATATGATTTATGTTGACTTTACACGATGGACTCAAAGATTTCATATATATTACTGTGTCCTGATTTATTCAGAAGGTTCCATTCTACAGACAGAAAGAAAAAAGTCTCTTCAAGGGGAGACAAGATGTTGTTTCACTTTATATTTTTCATAGAAAATATCTTCGTCTTTCGTAGAAAGTTTTCCCAAGTATATTTTTACATGTGTAGTAAATACTATTAGAATATTACAAAGCTGAGTTTTGGCGTCGTGAAATTTTGTAAATTCGTTTCTCTCCCAGGGTTCTTCGTCTAAGTCATTGCAATAATTAGTCAGGAACACCAGAAAATATTCAATTTTTTTAGATGCGTTGAATCTCTGGTTAAGCCGAAAACATCTTTTAATTAATAATATTAATAATCATTGGTGCCTAAATTCTAGAATATTATATTCTACTGTTTCTTCTGGCGTTATTGTGCAATTTTGTATCCTCACTGTATTTTTCTTGACAGATTTTCCTCAAATCTGAACCCTCTCGTAACCCACGACATCTGTAAATATGCAAATACCAATGTATAGTATGATGTAAGCAAATAATAGAAACCTTCTTATTGTACTTTGAAATGCCCAGTGAAGCATTCGGGCTACGTTTGTACCCAGATCTGAATGGTGAAGAATTAAAGAAAGTTAGCGATCCACAATGGAGTGCTTGAACCAGTTTGAGGCGTGAAACTGGCAGAGGAAACATGACATTATACTGAATGCAGTTGAAATGAGATCCATGAGGTTTATGTGTAGTAAAACCATACGATTGTGTCAAAAATATGAAAAACATGCACGACTGAGAATATTAAGAAAATAACGCTTATATGGTTTGTAAGTGTAGAGCGAATGAACGAAGAAAGGTCTGTCCGATGTATGAATGTTAATGAAGCAAGCGGTATATCCTCTCTACTCACGTCTGCAGGGACACGACGGGATACTTCGATACATAGTTATTTTTTATTTAGTAATTTCTAATAAAAAAATATTGTATTGCAAGTTATGATTTTGTTGTATAATATTGTGGTCCTGGGCAGATAATAATAGAACCTCACTTCGCTAACCGGAAACGGAAGTTACTGCGATACAAACTTTTAATTGTGACCGCTCATTGTAACAGGTTGAATCCAGTCAAAACTTGGTGAGAAAACTGGATTAATTATTTTACAAGCCATTCCGTATCGCGTTTCAAAACTCGGCCCAACAAAGATGAATTATTCTTTGTTGGAGTTTTCAAGAGTGCGATGTGATTTTGTTATGAATGAAACGGTCTGAAAACTTTACTTTGCCAACAGTAAAAATTGACATTATTGACCGGACCTCGTAGCAGTTTTTGTAGAATTTATTTTTATTTTACTTTATTAGAGAAACATACGGCAATACATATTTAATTAAAATGATTACATGTTTCACGGTTGCACCGGTGAAGTTTCCACATTAAATTCATATTATATAAAAAAAACATAAATGATTAACGGAAAACATAAAGTGCAGATGGTAAGAAAACAAAAACCTCAGATTAAAAGTACCCAGGTAGATATTGAAAATTCAACTATTGACCTATAGAAAATAGTAAATAGTTATCATAAAATAGTGTTAAAAGATAAACAATATAATGAGAAAAAAACAACACAGTGAAATTAAAATCAGAAAAAACAACAAGACCTTACGCAGCAAGGGTAGAGGTTTCTTAATTATCCTAGTGATTTATTTTTTTTCTAATGCGCTTTTAGTAAATTGACTGGAAAATATTGGCGTCTGAAAAGATATAATAATGTTTTGTGCACGTCCTTCTTTGTTTTTTTTAAAGAATTTTGATCGTATGTATTTATGTTGTTTTCTAGTGTTGATAATTTATGGAATAATAAGTACACTGAATGCATTCAGAAAGTGGTAACATTTGTTGTTAAATTTATACTTGGGTAAAAATCTGTAAAAAATTTTGGTATGAGTTGATTACTCTATCTTCACCGCTACCTGTTCCTAGCACTTGTTAAACCAAACTGTCTTAAAAATAACATTGTTTTAAACGTCGTTTTTATTTATATATGTATAAACAAATTAATATTATATTGAGTTCCAATGGAGTTACCATTGGAACTATTACCTCTATTCGTAGCCTTATCAGCCTTTGTTTAAAAAATAAATAAAATTATTGATTTTTTCAAATTTTCTTCAGTCCATTAATCGTTTATTCCCTTTATCAGTTGTGTGGAAAGACTTAAATTCACACAACTTATGAATTATGGGTGTAAAATTGCTTCATCATTTATGCAGCATTTCCAAAACAATACCGTAACTTAGTTATTAATTTCCATCTCTTGTATTCCTGCTGTTTTAATTAAAATTTTGGGGTTTCATCTACCTGCATTAAAATACCGGTAAATTCTGCCCATTTTGATGCAGCAAAAGCTGCAAACGCCTCCAGCGAACAAACTTGAAACACTTTCCAGGCCAAGTAACACCAAAAGCTCTCCGAGCAATATTAAACTTTTAGCTTCGTCATTAGATTTACATTCTGATCTCGAATTTGGAGACGATGGTTGAGGGACGCCTAAACTTAAATGGGGAAGTTCCTCTTAAGTGAGTTGTAAAGTTACAAGATTATTTATGTCATATTGACTCTGTTTTCATTAGGCAGCATTTAATTGTGATATTTCGCTTAAATTTCTTGATAACTTTGAGGAAGCATTATATTTGGTAACTTTGTTTCATTTTGGCATACATCGGGAAGCTGACTTTATTAATTTACTAGAAATATATGAGCAGTATTATTTTTTTTAAGAAAACGTTTTTTAAAAAATTTTACGTATTCAGCATTATAAAACTGTACAAAAAAAATGCACTATTCAATTTTAAAGAAAAAATATGAGTACCTTGCAACCCACCACTTACACTACAAGGACGAAATTCTCAAATCTACTAAACATTCCAAAATTAAATACATCTTTCGGCCAGAAAAACCAATATTTCCATGCTATACAATTATATAATGCCATTCCTATTAAATTAAAAACACCATGGATATAGAAAAGTTTAAAAAAGACATCAAATTATGGCTAACTAAACATGAAGATGAGGAAATCATTAAATTTGTGAAGTAACCCCAACGCAACCTACAGACAACAAACATAATAAATACTTTTGCCTAATTTATTTTATATTTTGTGGGAACCAACAAATTAGAAGATGAGGAAATCATGATCTCATGAAATCGCCTCGGAACAGGAATACCAGAACAAACTACATCACTTTATATCTTTATTTTACTTAATATTGTATCTTTTTTACTTTACTTTAAATTGCCGTTAAATAAAAAAATAAAAATAAATTTCTTCGATGGCATTAACTTCCACTGATGTCGCATTCTGGGGAGATTAAAAAAGCTCTCCAGAAGTTTTCTTTCTGCCAATGACTACTGTAAGCAATTGCTGAAATTGGTCAATGATAAATACGCGAAGAGAATAACAAAATTTGCATGATCTTTTGCTTGTTATTTGTTAAGTTTATATCGATATTGCTACAAATTACCACTTAGCATTTATTAACCATGCTTGGCTCGTTGTTATTTGCAATTTGCAATTTAGAATTTCGCTTAAGATCCCTGTATTTTCGTCCTTCTAATCCATTGAAGGAGCATTAAATCTAATGGCGTCATTAGCTCCCTGCTAAGCACAAAACACTGTGCCACTCCGACTCTCCTATTAACAAGTTTTCGGCTTTGTATTCTTAGTGGGACAAAATTGAATCTCCCGGTGGTTTATGTCCATTCTGCCCGGGACATTACTAAATCGCCCTTTGGCTTAGGTGTATGAAAATTCTCACTCCAGGCCAACTCTGACTGAGGTAAATAAACTTTTAGTCCCACCGCAAGTGACATATCCCTGGTCCCTGAGTCACGTATTCTGGGCCAAACTAAGACAACGGGAAACTTAGGTGGGGGGAGATACAGGTACAGTTTGGATTATAATAATAAGAGATATCGCCTCCTCCGACTGACTTAAAGTTTGAACAGGTGAGGTATTCTAGTTGTAATCCTGCTTCAGCATTCATTCTCTCCACTCCATTTAACCAGTCGAAGTTAAATAAAGAATTGAAGTTGAGAAAGCAATTGTTATTTTAGAAATTTATTCGATGTTCTTCTTATTTTTATATTCTACAACTCCGATATAATTGTTTAATTTGGAATTGCAAATAACTTATAAAGTATTTTGAAGGACATTCCCGATTTAAGATTTGTATACCAGCTTTCAAGTGATAATTTCAAAACATTATTTCTTATTTGACCAATGCATATTTGAAAGTTTATACATATATTTTTTTTTAAACTGAAAGAATAAACGTTCTGCCTATCGAAATAGAATACGGGTATTTATTATATCAAAAGTAATAATACATAAACTAAAAGGGCACATGCTGATGAGGGAAGACCTAACCCAGTCCTTGATCATGATCCAGCCCATCCTGTACGCCTACAGCTTCAACGGACCTCCAGAACCCGTACTCCTGGACACCAGCTCCATCCAGCCTGACCGCATCCTGCTCATGGACACTTTCTTCCAGATTCTCATCTTCCACGGAGAGGTTCAAACTTATTGTCTGTTATCGTCAAGTAAACAATTGATAACTTCCTATGGAATTGAGATGTATAACCAGCCCAACAGAATTTAGATCCAAACTAAAAACTCACTTTTTCAGACACTCATTTCCATAAATCCGTCATTCTATCCAAATATTTCTTTTTTTTTTCATTTTTTTATACTGTAATTGTTACATTATCTAGCGATTCCGTTTATTCAATTTTTCTATTAACTTGCCTACCAATAGACAATGGACAATATCAGCGGGAACATAACAAGTCAATCGGTTTAATTGTTGGCAGATGAATCATCTAAATGCGTTTAAGATTGGCGATTGATTTTATTCATTAATTTCATTCATTTAACATATATATCCAGCTAACACTAAAAACACCCTAATATAATGGAAATTCCTTCTTCTTCTGGCTTTAGTAAGATTAGATTGTTAATATTAATTTTAGTTGTAAGTTGCTAAACATGTAAATACTCGTATATATGTCTTTAAGATAGTAGTTATAGGCCTTAGTCGTAAGTCACTAGATATAAGTCTTAGAGATAAGTCAGTAATTCTAGTATTAACTATTTAAGAAATACCTATATTTGTACAGCGCCCTTGAGGTGATTTCTCACGAAAACGGCGCTATATAAATTAGCCAAATATTATTATTTTATTATTATTATAAAACACGAGTACTTGGTAGGTACGATGTATGAAGGCCTCAGTTGTCGAGGGGTAAGGCTCTCGGCTAGCAATCCGGTCACGGGTTCAAGTCCCGTCGTGCGCAATTAAATATTATGCGATTAATTTGTGTATTTCATAAATTAATCATTTAAAGACAATATATGGTAAATTTGTGACACGTTCCAGAGTTGAAGATACTCTCATCGCCCTGGTGTAAGACCACTATTCAGAATTGAAACGTAGCTTAAAATGGCTTTAGCCGTGTTTTGTGACCAGATCTGAATAGCCAGGTACTTCCCCACCTTCCTCTTCACCCTTCTCTTACCCACTACGTTCAGTCTCACAACGTATGGTTGGGAGCAGTTGGGACTTTTGTGCGTTATTCAAATTTTGAAAAATGTCAGTGATCGTGTTCGTAGAACTAACATAATTGAAATAATAACTTATTGAAAATGAACAACTACCATGTACATTTGAATATATATTATTTTGGTTTGAAGACGTTCTCCAATATCTTTATATCAATGAAAACCCAATGAGCCAATACAACTCACCTTATCTTGATGTTCAATTGGTTCTCAGTTCTCAGTATAAGTTCCTAGTTCTTACTACCAACGTCATCCACTTAATCCATTGAGGACTTCACTTCCGGTCAAAGGCTTTGCAAAGTGAAGACGTGGGACTCGAGACCCTAGGACCAAAGGACCAAGAACAGCATTATCATTCGTGTTGACGTGTTATATCTCTTGAGGAATTAAACAGGAGTACTGGGGTACTTTATGCAGGTGTGCTGGGATGTGTGTTTATTGTGGATGCTGGGATGCTGGTATACTGGGATGCTGGTACATGTGTTTATTGTGGATATTGGAATACTTAGATACTAAGATGTGTTTAAAGTAAATAAATTATTGTTGATACTGGATGTAGGGATGCTGGGATGTGTGTTTATTGTGGATGCTAGGATGCTGGTATATGTATTTATCGTGGATGTTGGAATACTTAGAAATTGGGATATCTGTTTATTGTGGGTATGGGTACTGGAATACTGGAATATGCGGATATTTTTGTAAGCTGGGATGCCGTTCATTGTGGAAACTGGTATACTGGGTTTTTGAGATATGTGCTTACTGTGGATGCAAGGATACTTATTAACATAAGTATAAAAAGTTAAAATACAACAGCATAAATAAAGTAATAAGTATGTAATGCAAAACTCGCTTGTTGCTATATCATAGTGTTTTATTTTATAAATATATATATATTTAGAAAAAAAAATCAATCATCAATTCTACATAATATACGTACTTATAAATTCATGTAATTTTGTATTTCAACCTAGCTCACTTTTACTCTAATTATAAGTACATTCGAATAGAATATTATAAATTTAAAAATTAAAAATTGATCCTATAACAAGTTATTTCTTTGTTATATTACCCACACACGTACACAGTGGCATTGTGGGTATCATTACTTACTTTTGTTTTATATTTTATGCGTAAATATTTTTAATCTTTTTAATGTGTATTTCTTATCTCATGTAAAAATAATGGGATGGTAAGAACGTTAAAAGTAATCAGTAAAAGTTAACTGTTAAAAAGTTTAAAGTTTACAGTTAAATAGTAAACAGTTGAAAAATAAATTATACATTCAAAAGTAAGATGTATAAATATGATATGTGTGCCTATTGTCGGTAACAAATAATTAATATCAATACAAATTGAAAATATCTCCCGAGTAAAAATAAATGCCGCATGGTCAATGTACACATGCTTCTAGCTTCTACTATAATTTTCTGTAGCTTGCATACGTCCAAATTCTCATCATTTAGAATCTTTTGGCCCTTTTTTCAAGGTATTCATATTTAAGACTCTTATAAAATGTCTTTTGAATAAATAAATCTTGCTAAAAAATTCCCCAAGGTTTAAGGCGAAAATATTCCTTTAATTTACATTTATGTAATTTCTTGCGTATCTTACGTTACAGATGACAGCATGCAGGTAAGAATGTTTTCGTTTGTACTTATGCCGTCGCTCGGAAATAATTCCGTTCACCTTTTCTCTGCGGCATTTATTCTGGAGCAGTATTTATAAGGAACCTTCTTAACGTTGTTTGCGAATGACGCAATAAGCATATCAGGCGGCACTAAAATTTACTTTACCTATTTCTATTTGTCCCATTTTGGAAAATAACTCCAACTACACAAGAAGGTTTTAAAGGTAGGATAAATAAGTAACGTACGTTATCTTCTACGCGTTCATAGATGGCGTTTATTTAAATATTTTTATGGAAACAAAACTTTTTGCAAGTTTTTTTGCTTTAAGGCGATGCACTACGTCATGTAATATTTTGAATCGAGCGACTATCAATAACACACCTTACGTAGATGGCGATAAGGCTTAAATTCCCGCTTAACACCATCCACCTTTTTTGATTTATGCAAGAAAAAAACATGGCCAAAAAGTGCCTTTTATTTTATTTTGTGGATGTTCAGGCACAAATATTTAAATGTTTTTCGATCATTTTATAAATAACTTAATATGCTATATTATACAATAAAACTATAACCGAAAATGGATTCGTCACTAGAAGATTTTGAACTTAAAACAATTTTCATAGGCCTTATACATTTTTTTTTTTCTGGGCTTATAAAAAGACTTATCTAAAAAATACTCGGTTATTTCAAAGGCCAGGATGTATTCTTTTTTTATTTTTTTATTATTGATACATTATTTTACAGTATTTCATATTTTAATTCAGTAATGTTGGCCTCACTGGGTTGTTTACCCGTGCTGAGGCCCCCATTTTATAATATAAGAATTTATACATTTAAACAAAAAATAACATTAAAATAAAGATAAATTTAAACTAAAAATAAAGATTAGAAATTAAAATCTAATTATCACACTAAAAGAAAAATATTAAAAGAGAATGGAAATCGGCATTTATAATGATTTATGTGTTTGTGCGTGTTGCGTGTTTTATATATTTTTTTTTGTGTTGCGTGTATATGTTTTATTCTTTTATGTTATAGAATTTTGGAAATATTGTCTTATTTGTTCTTTAATCCATTTTTTTTATTTTATGTTTGAATTTATTTTTATTTTCCTCAATTTTTGTTTCAAGTGGAAGACTGTCGAATGCTTTAACAGCGTGGTATTTATGGTGCCTTTGTCCAAAGGTAGTGTTTACCGTCGGAGTTTTTATGTTTTTTTTATACGCTTTTCTGACCGGTCTATTAGTGATATTTTGTGTTTGTTGGGGTTTGTTTTTACTAATTCTACTCGCAGTATTTAATTAAAGCATATGAAAAATTTCTAGGCGACCAAATTTTCAAACCAAAAACACGTGATTTTGCATTACTTCGCAGTGTATCGCCTTAAAACTAATAAATAGGCAGCGCTTTTGAACTAAGTTATTATCACCCTTATTTTCGGTACAACTCCAACTTCCAACTTCCTGGGAATTGTGGTTTAATTTATGGGATGTGTCACGGTGAAAGATTAAGGATAGATTGTTTAAAAAAATTAGAACAATTCATCAAATTTCAATGATGATTTTCAAGTTCTGTGAAGGTTCTATTCAAGTTTTGTTATTATATCATTACGGACCAGTTATTTTACAAATGTGAAAAATAACAGAACTTAAATAAAACATTCACAGAACTTTAAAATGAACTTTGAAATTTGATGAATTGTTCAAATTCTGTGAAACAACCCGTCCTTAGTTTCACAGATTTTGATTGGGTCGACTTTATTTGCTGAGAATTTATACTTATTTTTAATTTATGGATATTGTTGGATGTAAAAATAATATACGCGGATATAAATCATGTCATTAAACTTACAAGAGGTCTCAATAATGGAAAAAAAATTATATAATGAATGCCAAAGATTTAGGATGGGTTGTTTCACGGAATTTGAACAATTCATCGAATTTCATCGTTAATTTTAAGGTTCTGTGAAAGTTTTATTCCTGTTATGTTATAATATCATTATAGGCAAATTACAACAGAACTTGAAAAATGCATTCACAGATCTTAAAAAATTTGAAGAATTGTTCAAATTCTCCGAAACAACCCGTCCTTAAATAATATTTTTTTAAAACACTAATTAAAAATATTTAATTTTAAACATTTTAAAAATATGAACATCATTTGCAATCTTCTTGAAAACTAGTAGTTACTACCCGATTTCATTCGACTTTCGACAATACTTTATTTATTTTAATTAATTAGTGAATGAATATTTGAAAACTCTATTATTAATAATTTTTATATTAAATATATTTATTTGTTTATTCCTTTTCGGGGGATCGACAGTTTACATTTTATCAGATTGAACATGTGTCGTACATAGTCCAAATAAAATCTATTGTGGATTTCTTCATTGTGACTTTACCTCTAATAAGGTAACATAATATTAAAAAATATATATTATTGCAATGTATAAGACAATTCCGTAAAACAAAAAATGGCTATTCGCAATTAAAAAAAAAACAAATTTATTTTATGCAACTTGTGGTAACTAAAGATGCCATATGAAATTGTTAGCTCAAAATAGGAGATGTTAGGATCTAGGCGTAGATCCAATGTATGCACATTTCATGATGTCATATTACATTGTTAGCTTAAAATACTTGCGTAGATCCAATGTATGCACATTTCATGATGTCATATGACATTGTTAGCTTAAAATACTTGCGTAAAACCAATGTATGCACATTTCATGATGTCATATAACATTGATAGCTTAAAATACTTGCGTAGATTCAATGTATGCACATTTCATGATGTCATATGACACTGTTAGCTCAAAATTCTTGCGTAGATCCAATGTATGCACATTTCATGATGCCATATGACACTTTTAGCTCAAAATACTTGCGTCGATCGAATGTATGCACATTTCATGATGTCATATAACACTGTTACCTCAAAATACTTGCGTAGATCCAATGTATGCACATTTCATGGTGTCAGAGATTGTTAATGTTAAATTAACTTTTAAGAAAAAATGTCGTTTGCTGCTAACAGAACTTTTGTTATATGCAATTGTTTGCTTTCAACCACATTCTTTCTTTACACCCGATACTTTGAAACAGAAAATCGATAGTGAAGGAACTCACATAAAAGAACTGTACAATTGGTATAGAAAAACTTCTTCCCTTTCCTTGTCTAATGTAAACTTGCTGACATTAAACAATGTATCGGTAAAGTTGTGAATTATTGCTTAAAGTTATTTAATACGTTTTGTTTCGCGAGTACAGAACCAAACCATGACGGAAAGTTATCAAACGAAGTGACCCATTTATTATTAGCATATTTGCCCACCAAATTCTCAACGTTTTTTTTATCGTACATTTTTTTTATTAAATAATCTTTATTTATTTGTATTTTTCCTTATTGATCATGCATTACTTTGTATATGGTACGCACTAACTTTAAAAAATCGCATTAGAAATGTAGAAATAGTATTCTGTCTATACATCATTCCTTCCATATGCAGGGTATTCCAATAAGAGGTGTTATTTTGAATAGACCGCTATTTCGGTAGATGTTACTTTTGAAGCTGTCATTTTTTGACATTTGACAAGTAGAAACTACTCCATTAATAAAAATGGAACAATACACGCTTCAACAACGCATTGAAATGATTAAAATTCACTTGAGTGAATCAAATGCAAATCATCTTGAGTGATGAGGCCCATTTCCACCTCGGTGGCTTCGTCAACAAGCAAATTTGTCTGGTATTGATCTGGACAACGTTTACTTTAAACAAGACGGCGCTACCAGCCACACAAGCAACGAAACCATTGATCTTTTACGATTGAATATCAAAATTACACCTCTTAATGGAAAACCCTGTATTATATTTATCTTCTGCTACAAATGTTTGACGGCCGGCATAGTCCAGTGGTAACGCATTGGACTGCCATTCCGAAGGTCGCGGGTTCGAACCCGGCGTGCGCAAATAAATTTTATTTGATTAATTTGTGTTATTTCACAATTAATTAATTAAAATAATATATAGTATATTTGCGGCACGTTCCAGAGTGGAAGATACTACCAGTATCGCCCTGGTGTAAGACCACCATTCAGAATTGAAACGTTGCTCCAAATGGCTTTAGCCGTGTTTAGTGACTAGATCTGAATAGCCAGGTACTTCCCCACCTTCTTCTTTCCCTTCCCCACTTACCTTCAGCCTCACAACATCCCCCAATTGGGGATGCCATAGTCTCACTGGCTCCAGACTGGAGCAGTTGGGACTCTTGTGAGGTATTCACTATAAAAAAAATAAAAAAAAGCATCCAACGTACAAAAACCGTCTTTAATGCTAATATGTATAATGCACAGAATCGTATACTCTATTAATAATCTATTGGATTGTATGCGCGCGCTGCTTTGACAGTTTGCTTTGAGCTTGAATACTGAAGTCGAATTCTTATTGAATATTATTAACCTGCCATTTTATTTTTAATCACAATTTAAATAAATAAAAATAAATACCCAAAATAAGATGCATACTTCGCCAACGTGTTCTAAATGATAATAGTGAATTGTGTGGTTGTATAATTGAATCATTGATGCGAAAAAGTTTTGTGTCTCGACCATTTGCCGAAAAAAAACTTACTTAGTTAATATTCAGTTATGGAGCTTAATGGATTAATGGAGATAATTTTAGACGGTACCTAATTGTATCTTGTTCGTGGGCTAGCGTTTAGATGTGCATATTTGATAAGAAGTACGAGTATAAACATTTGATGTCCAGCATCCCTTCTACAAATAGTCACCGACCGCCACTGCAACATACCCCGATTGGGAATTTATTTATTTATTTATTAATCTTAAGTTAGCTCACATCTTCGTGTGTGCTAATAGTTTTATAAACATGTACATTGTTTGGCAAACATAATCTTTCTTTAAATATTTCACTAAATTAATTAATTAAATTAATCAATTCGGATATCGACATATTTAGCTGAAGGTGAAGCTATAGTATCATTTTACAAATGTACTTAAAAACGAATTAAAATGTTTTGAACGGAATTAACAAATTGAATTGAAATTGATAAACATAAAATAATTTTGCTTTTTGTGTGGAAATTTATTATAATTGTTTAATTTTACATTAATACGAGAACGTAAACCCGTGAATAATCATGGGGTATCATAATTCCAATTTTGAAAATTATAATACAGTTAAAATAATATTCTATTAAAATTATATTGTAATATAGTAACATAGATACTTTATCACTAGTCTGAATTCTGCAAACATTCAGTTCAAATTTTGAAAAATAAAACTTAAATTCAAAGCAATATTGAAATCACTCAACCAGATTTCAGCACAGACAACCGAAATAATATGTTTGATTTTTTTCGTTTTGGCTTATCTGTTTTATCACTGTTCATTTTATGTTGCCAGTTCACGTTGGGCCAAAGCGCTGGCCCAACACTTGTAATCGGTTGGCCGGCCAATTCGATTATCGTCGGGTTTTCGTACCCGATAATAATAATTCTAAATTAATGCCATAGTCTCACTGGTTTAAGAAGGTTGGGAGCAATTGGGACTCTTCTGCGGTTTCACATTAATATTTTTTATTTTGTTCCAGGACCCTCAAGCATCATACGACGTGAACAACCACGACGAGGACCCATCACCTCGATATGATATGGTGGACTCAAACAGACACGGCACCAGGTGCGCAGGAGAGGTTGCAGCGACTGCCAATAACTCCCTCTGCGCAGTGGGCGTCGCATATGGAGCCAGTGTTGGAGGTAAAATACACTTTCCTTTTTATTTCTAATACTAGTAATGTAAGTGTACCCGTGAAAATACTCTAGGTGTAACTTGCCTTGCATTCTAAAACTTTTAAAAATTATTATACACGCACAAGTAATAAGGAACTCCATTGAAAAATATTATAGCTTAACCCTTAAATGCATACTGTTGCAAAACGGCAACATACCGTTCAAACCACCTTTAACTCTTTGGTGTATACTTAATGCATGCCGTTTTAGAATTATCAAGTTCACGGTAATATATTTTATTGAGTGGCATCACCTTTTTTTTCTTTCGCGAATGTCAAATGTCACTTTTTCTTTAACAAAGTGAAGATTCTCGAAAATTGGTTGGAGGTTAGAATTACAGTTTGGTTTTGCTGTTATTATTTTGATTTTCTTAGGTAAGTAGATACAATAATACAATACTTATATGTAATAACTCGTATTTTTCCGGTATACTTATTAGTTTTGAGAATATTTTTTAGGTTTTTTATTTTTTTTTTCATACGTAAATTGTTCATATTATTTTTTATTAAATACATGGTGTTGTAAATCTGCAACAATTTTTTTTTTAATCAAATATCATTAAAAAATTACAAAAAAAATAAATTCTTTATATTTCCTTGCATATGCATGTAAATATCTACATAATATATTTTTTTCCAGAAAAATTAATAAATCATGCATTTAAGGGTTAAAAATATTTGTATAAATCAACAAATGCTGATTCTCAATATACAAGTTATATTAAATGATATATTTAAAAGTTTGAGTTTCTTTAACGCCCTGTGATTGGTCGGCGGGTTCTGACTGAACTTTTTTTTAACTATTTCGCGCTACGTCAACTCGCGCAGGTTCACCGTTTGTTTTTCGAATTCTAGTCAATTATTTATTTTGTTTTGTTGCTGTTTAATCCGAGATGAAATTTTACACACTCGATCTTCAAAACAAGATTAAAACTACTGTCTTAATCTGATTTTATAAAAAAAAAAGTGGGTGTGTCAAGCCTACGCAAGACAGAAGTGAAACTTCTAGTTTCAGCTGATGCTTGGCGTGGCGCAGTTCGCTGGTGTCTGAGAGAGAGGAAAGAAGAGAAGAGAGAGAACGTTCGTGAGCGGCTCCCCCACCTCAACAAGGTTTCACTTCAAAAATGCCACAGCCGAGAATCGAACCTCGCTTAACTGATTGAAAGCCAACCACGCTGAGCACCAACTGTAAGCAAAGCCGCATAAATTGATTATATTATGTAGGTTCTGAAAATATGAGAGCTTGTTATGTTTTATAATGTTACCTACATCACACCCAAAATATAATATATTTTTAAAAATAATGTACAATGTACAGAAATAGAATCCCACACAAGATCGCGTAGTGCGCTCTAGCGAACGGATATTTTATCAGAGGGAGATAGTTTTAATTTTTTTTTCTGTAAATTATTACATATTATCAAAATAAATAAATTAATTAAATAAATGTAATACAATTATCATAATATACGGATTAGATAATAATTTTAATCCAACACAATAACGCAAAGCGCGCTCTAGCGGAGTAATGTTTTATCACAGTGAGATAAGTGTTTTTATTATTTTGCAATATTATTTTCTTTTAAAAAATGTTCTGACCTACTAAAAAATAAGATATTGAATGAAAAAGGCGTTAAAAACAAAAAAATAATGTGCGATGGCCGAGAATCGAACTCGGATCAACTGCTTGGAAGTCAACTATGCTGACCATTACACCACCAACGCCAGTTGTCGAGATGAGCTAAGAAGCATTTATATGTTACTTCAAAACTTTGACTAGATCAAATGAACTTTAATCGGTGGTGGGGGTACCCGCATTTTCGTTTCGGTCATGAGTCGGTTTTACTCCGGTCCTAGAAATTGCATGACGCGCGTAAAGAAGTTTCACTTCAATAAATCTATGTAAATCCCGATCAACGCCGGGAATTCAGCTAATTACACTTTGGAATGACAATTTGAAAACGTTGTTTTTTCTATTTTTATTACATTTACTATTTTTTATCAGTTTTGATCTAAACTTGATCTGAATTTTAAACATTTATTGAAAATGACAAGTAAAAACGTACCATATTCAACGAATTCGTTAACACGTTTTTGAAAGCATATAAAACTAGAGAAATTGCTTGAAAAACCTTATTATATGTGAGGCTTCTAATATTAATTTGTCAACATAGCATCGTTAAATGATTTTCTATTCAATTTTCTGCACTTGTTTGTATTTTGAAAATAAATATTTTTTTTAAATATGAAGTTAAATAAATGTACTAATTTACAATGAAAACTATCTATTACACTTCACTAAATTCAGCATTAACTTTTTTTAAATAAAAGTTTTTGTGATTTGAAACGAAACTCGTTGATAAATTTACGACACTTGGACCTTATAAGGTTATTTTACTGCCAGGGAATACTACTTAATAGGCTTTTGATAGGTATAAAACCATTAAATTAAGGTAATCTTAAGGTAAGGCTTTCGACGATGCTTTACGTGACCCGAATATCTTAACAAACGAATCGACACTACGCCACGGGAAAATAATATTAGATCAGTAAATATCAGATAAAACTAATTATTCATACGTAAAATATGAAACATAATATGTTAAAATACAACAATAACATAACAGATCAGCCATCAAGCTGCCTGTAAACGTTGGGCCAATGCCTTGGGCCAACGTTGCCGCCAACCTGTGATCCTGACGAAAGATTCATTGATGTGGGTACGAAAACCCGACGATAATCGAATTGGCCGGCCAACCGATTACGCCAAGTGTTGGGCCAGCGCTTTGGCCCAACATAAAAAGAACAGTGATAAAACAGATAAGCGAAAACGAAAAAAATCAAACATATTAATTCGGTTGTCTGTGATGTGCTGAGTGATTTCAATTTTGCTTTGAATTTAAGTTTTATTTTTCAAAATTTGAACTGAATGTCTGCAGAATTCAGACGAGTGATAATGTATCTAACTATATTACAATATAATTTTAACAGAATATTATTTTAACTGTTATAATTTTCAAATTGGAATTATGATATCCCGTGATTTTTCACGGGTTTGCTTTATATTAGTGTAAAATAAAACATTTATTTTCTTGTAACTCGAAATAATGTAATAATTAAATCTACGCACAAAAAACAAAATTATATTATGATTTTCAATTTTAAAATAATTATAAGCAATGAAATATTAATACATATTGAAAATATCTTCCGAGTTAAAATAAATGCCGCCAACGGGAATATTATAATTTATTTATTTTTATAAAGAAAGACAAACATTCCCGGGTTACGAATAACCTGACAATATTTGAAAATCTCCTACAACCACCACAGTAAGCTGAAAATGTTGCTTGTGTTGTGATGGATTATTTGTTATCCTTTTTTGTTATGCTATGCATAAAACCTTGTCTTATAAACATTAGTTTATCATTAAAAAATAATCAATTCAATTTGTTTATTCCTTTCAAAACATTTCAAAATTAGATTTTAATTAGTTTTTAAGTACACTTGTAAAATGGTATTACATAATAAATAAGTGGTGTATCAACTATACCAACATCAATAGAGCTTGCCATTTAAAGGCAGCTTCACCTTCAGCTAAATATGTCGATATCCGAATTGATTCTGTTCAACAGCAAGACTGCTCTCCCCACCGGCATGACCATTGGCAAGTTGGTCCTGCAGGCCGGGAGATAAAACAGTCTATGCTGTCGGTGACGGAGATAACCATCAGGAACATAGAGACTAATACTCTCCATGATAGTCTGATTTTCAAACCATCCACGAATCAGTTTGAAGAAGTGTGATACAAAATGCACATCTCTTCTGACCCGTAGATGGTTCATAACGAGCATGCCCAAGAGAAAGTCACTAGTATAGAGCCACTAGTGCGAGAGAGATAGAGCACTCCCTCAGGTAGAGAATTCTCAGAAATTGTTAAATTAGTATTTGTGGCTAGTTATTTTTGTGTTCTATATGTACGATTTTAAATCTGTACTTCATTGGAATGGTCGAAGTGAACTTCTCTCCCATAAGACTTATCCGTCTATTCCTAATATGACCGCCTTCAAACATTCCTCTCTTATTCGATTCCTATTTTCACTTTAGCTTAGATCTTCATCCCACGGCAAAAGTTGAATTTATTTTAAATTTCCAATTCGAACATCCTTTGAATAAATTTCATAGCAAAGAACCAAATAGAAATGGTCGGGCACAATGACGAACTCGAATTACAAGACGTATCTCTGATGCTTGGGAATTTTCGCTTTATGCTGGTATGTTTTTATGTAGATACCTGCTGTACGTGTCTTGAATCCTAAAAATGGATGATTAAAAAATTGCTCAGTTTCTTCTCCAAATATGTATACATATAGTTGTAGCTGGAAATATATATTTTTTTAAATAAAACTAACTGACCAATTAATATTTATTGTTTTTTGTTTAAATAAAACTTACTGAACAATTAATATTAATTGTTTTTTTTAATAAAACTAACTGACCAATTAATATTAAATGATTTTTTTATAAAACTAACTGACCAATTAAACAAGCAGGGGGGATAGATCGCTACATAACTGTGTCTTGGTACACGCTCTCATTCACTTTCATTATTCATCTCATACATGCTGGTCTGTTATTCTAACTATTGACATTACCCGATTCAGTATTTGATTAACTTCAAATCGATTTCAATTTGATTAACTTTAAATCGTGTCATGTCACAATGCGTCCCTGACTGCTTTTACGCAAAGAAGAACCTAGCAAAAATTAAATTCGTTCAGATGAGGATTAAAATAACTGCCAATAAAAAATGCAAAAATAAAGAAAAATAAGAGAACTTCAACAGAACTTGAAAATCTACTATGAAATTTGATGAATGGTTCAAAACAACCCATCCTTAGTTTACTAACGATCTAATTCGAATGATACATTTCTGATCGACTCTAATTATCTTTTCGATGAGCAATGATTTTAGAAATACTTTCATCCTCACAAATATATAGAACATTAAATGCAGTAGGTATGTAGTAGTTTTAGTACTATTTTACCTTAAAAATATTATTGTTAGTTCAAAGTATCGCACTTCGTACATCTTGAAAACGAGCTTTAGAGGCATTAGCAAGTCGAATAAATTTTCTGTTTCATATTTTCGCGAAACTACTTGACAGCTTTTTCTCCCTTTATATATTTCAGAAGTGGGATTTCAGGTGCGATAAATTTATTTGCGATTACCGCGCCACTTTCGAGTTTTCGCATTGTGCTTTAAATTGATGTCCTCTCTAAACTCTATCCATATAATATGGTAACCAGGACAAACAAAACATAATAAAACAGAACAATAATAAACAGAACATGCTAAAACAGGACAATTATAAAACTGGACAGTGATAGGTAGAACAGAAGAGTGATAAAACAAAATGGAACGTAATAAAGCAGGGCAATTATAAAGCTTGAGAACACACTGAACAAATTAAACACTGTATTGAAAAAACGGAACGGTGAAAAACTATGAAAAATGAATCATTTATTATTTGTACTTAAAATACAAATAAATATAATAATGTTATGTTATGTTATTTTTCTTCAGTGTTCTGTTTTATCGCTGTTCTCTTTTCCACAAATTTCTGTTTTATCACTGTTCTATTTTATCATGGAACCGTAATACGAATATATATACATTAAATTGATCTCCTCTCTAAACTCCATCCCGCAATTTGAGGACGGGAACACTGTGGGGAATTCAAAGTCTTGTTTATGAAAGTGGTTTATTCTAACCAGCCTTTTAAAATATCATTCATCGCAGAAGTTTAAATTAAATGATGTCTCGCGACATCCCTAGAGTCATTTTTATAAGGTGGTTTTGATATTCACTTGAGAATATTAAATATACATTTTTAAGATACTTTTCAAACACTCATAAATAAGAGATTAACTTAAATTATATTGGATTATATTATGTCAACTTAGATTAGGTCAGATTAGGGTGGGTTGGTTGAGTGAGGTTATGTTATTCCTCCTTTTCACTATTTAATCCAATCAAATAAGTTTAGCTCCATCATAAATCTAACTTGTTATCTTTGTATTATGGTTAATTTATTATTTTATCAAGTTTTAGTAAAATGGCGGAAAGTATCATGTTTTTTTCTTCTTTGTTTTTATTTTTGCAACTCTTTTTTCAGTTTGAAAATATCATAAATTTTAACTTTAGAATTAGAGTAGGTACCTACATACCTGCCAAGGTAGGTACATCTTGTATGATAACGATGTTATAAGTTGTTAATTTGCAATGCGATGTTGACCTTAATTCTTAGAAAAATGTATGAAAAATAAATACAGCATTGTTTGGGCTAATAAAACGTTGGGTTCCACTAGTATTTTTCTGTTGTGCTCCAGCCTTCAACAGGTTAATTATATCAAATTCCCCTAGGAACATATTTATTAATTATAAACTCTTGTAATTTGACCATGTTTCATAAATGCACTGTTAAATTATGATCGTTCGGATTCTTAAACAACTGCCGCACGTAGTACGAACTTAAAACTTATATCATAAATGCGCACCTAGTTTCAAGTAGATTTTAAAACATTTACCAAATGTATTCGGTGTGAAAGAGCATTGCAATTTACTCTTGCAATATTATCCAAAGCTCCCCCAACTGCCATTGGAAGGTCCACTCAAAATTAGGATCATTATACCAACATGTTAGTTCTTCTTCGATATCCATAGACAAACTTGCCAACATCTTTCGACCAGAGTGCTATAACATAATATTATTTTGAGAGTTCATTTTGAAGCATATTTTCACGTTTAGGGGATGTTTCCTGAAGACTCATTTGGTTTAAGCTTAGTAATAATGTATTTAAATAGCATTTCTTCACCTTATTTACCTGAACGACACTGCAAAATAAAATAATCGGCTCTTAAAACTTATCTTTGTTTCGGCCATGTTTGTAGAAATTATCTTTAATATTTTTTTTACAATGGGTTTTTAATAGCAGTGTACTTATGTGAAAGATACTTATTTCGCATGATCTCCGTGGTTTTGAATCAAAATACCGAGTCATTTATTTTTCTTATCATCAGTTATTGATCTTTGCTATGATGCATGGACAGGATTACTTAATATTTTTTGTTGAAATTGATATTGGCAAATAATTAACTATGAATCGATTAATTTACTGTAAAATAAACACGGATATTTCGTGTAAAATGGTCTATATTTTGTATTACGATTGCAAAGAATATTTAGGGTGTTACATCACCGTGGCACTCGGAAAAATGGGTATAAAAATAAAATTTCACTCAGCTTCTAAATAAATATAATATTTTTTATTGCATATATATATACAATAAAAAGTAGTTTTATGAATAATTTAAAATATTAACGGATAAAAAAATAAGAACATGTGAGCCAGTAGAAGGCCTAGCCTGTTTTTAAAATTCCTTGCTGATGGTGAACTTATTTTCTCTACCAGGCGTCGTCTGAAAAATAAAAAATATTTTATTAAAAAAAATCTTAAATAATATTATAAAAAATATGATTGTAAATTTTAACAATATCCAAAAATTATCAAAGTCATTTAATATTAATATCTTTATAGAAACAAATAAATGGACGGCAAACGCAAAACCTTCTAAAGAGATCATTCTCTTATTTGGTGACCTGATTAAAAAGTGATGTATAGTCTTGAAAAGTGATAAACAAAAACTAGGTTAAATAGGTTTCGTAGGTTAAGTTTATATCACCTTTTATAGGTGTGTTGAATAGTCACTCTGTTTAGTTATCATGGAACCCTATCTTTATCATATTTATTTATTTTATTTTGTTTATTTGGGAAAACCAACAGATTTTTTACATTCTTAAATAATCAACTTATAAAATATACAAATAATATCTAATGATAGGTTTTCACTTTAAAATTTAATTATAATAACAAACTAAGGGTCCAGTACCCGTGGGCAAAAAATATTTACAGAAAATACTAAATAAAGTAAAAATAACATCGGATATAAGAACACAAGTAAATTACAATATTTCAATTTTTTCCTCACACAACACCAATAATCACCAATATAATGTATATACCTACAACTAAACTGAACAGATGTTTATAAAATGAATCACTTGTAACTGGACAGGGTTCATATCAACAACATGATAACTTGCAGTTTGTTATTAATTATTATTTAATAATAGCTAAGGTATCTTTTTTAAACGTTCCTAAACTACACGTAAATATGTCAATATAATTAAATTTCTTATTGTATAGGGTACAAGCTCTGAATATAAAAGCGTTTTGTCTGAGATTAGTAGAGCATTTTTGAAGATGAAAAGTGATTTATCTCTAGTTCTAAAGCTTGGGACTCTAAAATTAATCTCAGACAAAAGGGGCGAACAATCAATAAGGCCATTGATAATTTTATAGAGATATATTATATCTGCGGAGTCTTTTCTAGTTTTTAATGGCATTAGTCCATAATATTCCATCGAGCTGTTAATCCCGTGGTCATCTTAAAATTTAAATGATTGACAAATTTTTTTTGGATGGCTTCAATGCGCTTTACATAAATATTATATTGAGGATTCCATATGGGAGAAGCAAATTCAAGATGACTGCGAACATAAGAAAAATACAATATTTTAAGTGTTTGAATTTTATTGAATTCTTTTCCAATACGGAATAAGAATCCTAACATTCTAAGGGCTTTAATATTATCAGTAACAACATTTATAATTGGGATATACTCGTAGTCATTTTTCGAGAATTATAATTAAGTTTAGGTTTTTAATAACGGACCATTTTCTATCACTCCGTTTTTATGACAAGTTAGATTCGATGTGTAACTAGCATTTAGTATAACAGCTATATTTATGAGTTCAATTTGCAGCAGTCCTGATTAGGAATGCATTAAGTATCACTAGGCGGCCACCTCTACCCTGGCTCTACCCGGTCCGGGGCCCGGGGGTGCCATCCCCCGTAATAAAGCCCTTTACAAAAGGCAATGATGGTGCATCATCTGCAAGTTGATGGAACATTTAAACTCTCGTTATTGCCATGTTCCCCGTATGGGAGTACCCATCAAGTTAATTTACATACAAAGACGCACGTTAACGTTACCCCTCGACTAAGGAGACTGTGCTATTATTGTTCTAGTACATTGTTTTACCCTCGCAAAATAAAAATGTCTTAAACTTTATTTTTTTCCAGAAACAAATCATTTCTGGTACGTCCAAATTTATTGAAGAGAAAAATCGGAATTGAAAGCAGTAGAATAATGATAAAGCGGGTAGAATTTAGTAGTAATATGTTGACTTCAATCAACAAAGTAGGATAAAGATAGATATGAAAGGGGATGGATGATAAGGCTAACTTTACTTTACATGATTATCTAAGAATTCACAAAGAAAAGACAAAAAGCTAAGCTAACTGCCAATAATCTTAACAAGCAATGGCAGTTCCTGGCCTCATTGGGAATTCAATCGTAGATTAAAAGAGGGAGAAAAAAATTCCTCCAAATATATTCGAAAAAAATCCTACTTTGGTCTTTTCGATATTATATATATATGCCATATATCTATAGGGATCTCATCACATAAATGAACCAGATATTGCCACGAAGAACATTTCGACGATTCAACAACATCTGTGGGTAAAGAATATATTGTTGTAGGTAACAAAAATAATTTAAGTACGGAAACATAATTTGTTAAGAATGTTATTTTTTTATATATAAAACGTTACATCTTCAGTGATTACCTATTTTAATAATTTAAAAAAATATTTCGATTCTTAAAAATAATAATTTGGTCTTATAAACCCAATCGCGGCGCACACGTCACCTAGTAAAAACCCTAGGTATTCACGTCTACCGCTCTGGCGCCACTAGTGTTTTGTATGAACTATTTATTATAACAGAAGTGATTTATTATAACATTCATCATAACGCCCAAAAACGCGATTCATTCGGGCAGTATTACAATTCTCACTGGTGTATTTTTAAACACCTATACCTAAACAAACGCATACATTATTGAAAAATAGTCAAATTAACACTAGTTAACCCTTTCACACCCGCATTATTATTTCCACATATATAACATATGTAATGCTTGATAATACCTCAGAAAATTATTTGAAAATTTTTGGTATTTAATTATTTTTTTTTTTAATTATTCTACGTTAATTTGGCTTAACATAGGACGTCAAAGGGTATTTTTTAAATAGTGAGGTAAAACAAATATAATACAAATAACTGTTTCATGTCAAAAATGCACATTTACAATGTAGTGATAATCACTGAGGTTTGAAACAAATAACATTTTAGCTAAAATTCATTCAGAAATAATTAGATAATATTATAATTAAATAGATATATTTTTTTTAATTCGCCACACTAGTCAAAAATTTTAATGAACATTCATATACATTTACGATATTCCGGCAAACGACTGTGAACAGTGAATGGAACTAATGTTATTATTATAGAACATATCTTTATGCGTTAAAATATTTGTAATTCCAGTAGAAAATATTGATTTCTTACTTTAGATGAAGTAATTAATAACGGCAGAAATTCGATGAAACTGACAATCAGCAGATGTCAAAATATTTATCGTTTTTGTGGCGGGAATAAGGATTTCAACCGAGCGGAAAAAATAGACGCCACAGAAAAGATTACAAGCTATAAGAAAACTAAAACATGGCTCTTTCACGGTAAAAAAAATCACATTCGTGTTTATTTGAATTAACACCGGGGATGAAAGGGTTAAGCTTCTGAATTGGTTTGCGTTCTAATATATTTTTTTTATTCGAGATTTTCCCTAAAATAATTTATTTATTTGTACTTTTTATGAATTAATTAAATACTAATTAAATTATGTAGAAATTTTTTTAGCGTTATTTTTTCAACTATATTACAAATTCCACTGAAATATTTCAATTTCGAGATATTCTCGAATTCATTGGAGGTAAGTTATTAATGCTAAGTAATTCAAAATCATCTGTTTTTGGTTTGATAAATTGATCGCTTAGAAATATTATAGATGCTTCAAATAAATAATTGAGATTTTTTTATAAGCTCAGAATAAAATAACGTATTAGGCTTTAAAAAAACTTGAATTTGCAAACTCTCATATTCATAAACGCATTTTTGGTTGTGTTTATATTTTATAATGTGGCAAATTAAGTCTATTACAAGATGATCGGAAAACATTTTAATATTTGTGTCTGAACTTGACAAAATAAAATAAAACCTGCGATTTCGCGTTATTTTTTTAATGAAATAAAACGGGCTGCATTCAACAAATTTAGAATTGCAAATTGAACCTTACGGCGTCTGCATAACTACTAAGAGCATTTTATATCAGTTAACGCCCGGCTCCAGTGTTTTTTTTTAAGTAAAGACCAATCACTGGCTAAGGCGTCTTGGGTTCAATATCTATGCTGGCTAAGTCCTCCATAATTGCACAAACAACATCTTCCATCTATAACGGTAGTAGAAGTAATGTTTGGCCCGTTAATGTTTGTCTTTATTTATTATGCTGATTTATTTCAAATATCTTTAAATTATTGGTGATTAGGTTAAAAACGGGACTGCAGGCTACTGATAAACTTCATGCACCTGCGTTTATGAACACGTGTTCCGACATCGTGACAAAACATTTGTATTTTATTAAAAGTTTATTAGGATACCTATCAATTCGTTGTTCCTGCAATCTTGTTTTTAACCGGATTACTAAGATTAAGAGATTTTTATGAATATTTTTTATCAGTTAGTTTTCTCCGTGTAAATATGGTTATCGGGCTACTCAGAACAGTGATACAATCATGAAAAGTAATGAAACAACTTGGTTAAATAGTTGCGTTAGGTTAGATTTATAGGCCAGTCACTTGTAATGATTTTTTATCAGTTCAAAATTGTGTTGAATTGCCATTGTCCTGAGTTTTCATGGAACCTATAAATATATATAATACGATGGCCTCCGTGGTCGAAGGGTTAGGCCCTCGACTAGCAAGCTGGAGGTCGCGTAAATCTTATAAGATTATTTTGTGTTATTTCACAAATTACCACTGAAAATAATATATAGTATATTAATTAGAATTGAAACTTTGCTTGAAATGGCTTCGGCCGTGTTTGGTGACCAGTTCTGAATAGCCAGGTACTTACCCACCTTCCTCTGCCACATCTCCTCCCCTCTTCCTTCAGCCTCAAAATATACTACAATTGAGGATGCTATAGTCTCACTGGCTCCAGACGGTTGGGAGCAGTTAGGACTCTTTGGCGGTTTCAGATAAAAAATATATACATCGTACATACAATCATTAGAGGTCTATATATATTTATTATTTTTTTAATATTATTCCACTTTACAGAACAACATAATGAGGTTCACTTATATTACGATTGAATAGATTTCTATCGTCATGAAATTTCCACAGCATTTTCTCATGAATTTCTATACCATTTGGCATATGACTGTTGATATTCTCCCATTTGTTTATTTTCTAATCTGTGTCCTGCACCATCAACTATGTTATATTGCATCAAATTTTAATTAACACAGTGGCCAGTGGCACAACACTACCCAACAACGCCCATGAATCATGATTCAGTGGTGCGGCGGACACAAGCATGCATAAGTTATCTTCCTCGGTCCCTGTAACAGAGACTGCATGCGCTGCATCTCTCGTAATCATGCTGAGCGCGAACCATTTAATACATTAGCCTTGGCTTTATACCAGTGGCGTTTCGTGGTATTTTTTGACGGGGCGATCAGAATATTAAAAGAAGATATTATATTTGTATACATATTTCATAAAATTTTACGAATTTCCCTCTATTTTAATTTCAGGCCCCTTTTTTATGCAAACAACATTATATTTCGCCAGTGTACAATATTAGGTATAAAAAACAAGAATAACTGAAATAATCAATAAATGCAACTGCTTTCTAGTCGAAAGCTGAAACTAAAATAGAAAAAGCGCAAAACAATATTGCAATACCAGCAACTTAAGACAAAATCTGTTTTATTAGTAGATTTACAAATTCCATTACGAGCAAAAGGTTTGAGAAATGCAGAAAACTACTAAAGAAAATAACTATTGTAGTGCAAATTTCAGCTTCTGACGTAGGCTTGGCCAATCTCAGTCACAGTCAAATTCCGGAGGTCAAGTTGCGTCAAACATTCTTTATCGCGCCTATTTATGGAAATTTATTAGATTTCACCGTCAGGGGGATTGTGTTGTTTTAGTTTTTTGTATGCTGTATTTTGTGCTGATTCTATAACGCACAGCACGGGAATATTGGGTTGCTCTTTGACCGTATTTTTCGGTTGCTTCGATTTTAAAGGCAAAATTTTAATGCTTATTATTATAATGCTGGGGTTTACTGCATATACACAAAACCGCCACTGTTCAATACTAACCAACACAACAAAGATAATAGTTAGTTACTAGCACTGAAGAGATAAACATATGGAAGTGCACTGTGGTCGTGACTATTTGTCTAAGTAAGGTTTTTTTTTTATTATGGTGAAATTATTTATCAAACATTTTCGAATATAAAAATGCCTTATCATAATAATAAAAACCAGTTATCAGCATTTAATCCCTCAGGCTAAATTGTTCGGATTTGCGAACAAACCGCTATTACCCATGAGTCGATTTGTTCTCGTTTCGAAGTTCTGAAGTTAATTCCAATCTGAAAATATTAAGAACTGGGTTATTTTTGGGATTGAAAATAGTGAACTTGCTTAGCATAGCTGGTAGACAAAATAACCCAACTCTAGACCAACAAAAGGCAAAACGCAATGCACAGTGCCCTCTTCGCATTGCGACACAATGCGAGCGCTTTTTCATATATGTGCACTGAACCAAATCAGAATTGGATTGGGGTTATTATTTATATTATTTCGATATCAATAGGCTGTGTCTAGTCGTAATTAGTCAATGGCGTGACGTCATGCTCAGACTGTTCGCCGTGGACATGCTCGCCCGTCAGTGGTCCGCTAAAGCTCGCAAATGATGTCGTGAGAAAAGCATGAAAACAGAAACGAGGTGCGTTCATAATAACATAGCTATTTCACCCGTACACATATTCTTGGAATGGCTATTTCTTTCTAATGCATTCCGTTCCATTTAGCTATGAATGATGTTATTTGTAGAAATCACATTCCTTCACACATATTCGTTGTGGCTATTATTTTTTTATGCGTTTCGTTTATCGATTTCAATCTAGAAATAGGAACGTACTATATGTTTTGTTCGATTAGTATGAACATAACGCATCTTTGTATGTTATGTTAATGGAAATCCACTTCATTTTACGTAATATTAGCATTATTTCAAAGATGTAGGCATTTCATTGGTGGATTTAAACACCATACAGCACAATTTGTACTGGATTCTTTTAGGGCACTTGAGCCAGTGTAGTTTACGAAGGTGTTCTGAAATGTGAGAATATTTAGAAACCAATGTTATGAGCCATGCTGCTGCATTAAACACTGATTGAAGTTTGTCAATTTGATATTTTAGAAGGCTGGCATAAATGCCGTTGCAGTAATCGAGACGTGAGACTACGTAATAGTTGATGTAGTTTTGTTGCTTTTGTAGGAGGGGTTTTTCGGACAGACTTGAGTTGTCTTAGGTGAAAAAACCCAGTGCTCACAGTCCTATTTATTTGACTTATAAACGAAAAGTCCGAATCTAAATTGACACCGAGAAGTTTGACTATTGTGGTGACATCTTCACCGGAAATAGAAACAGGTGAATCGTCTATGAAATGTTGGTGTTTGTTTGTGGCCGCCCAGAGAAACTCATTCTTAGATGGATTCAGTTTCAGCTCATTTGAAGACATCCAACGAGTTATTGCTTCTAGACATTCAGCTATATGGATCTTGAGACTATTGATTTCGTTTGGAGCGCAGTAAAAATAAACTTGCTCATCGTCAGCGTAGCAGTGAGAAAAGATATCAAATGACTCGATTATTTTAGCGACATCATTTGTAAAAAGGATGAAGAGAAGTGAACCCAAAACGGATCCCTGGGGTACCCCTGAAGAAAGTCTTGCGAATTTAAACAATTTATTTTCAACCTTCACGGCTTGTAAGCGATTGGATAGATAGGATAACAGCCAATTGAGTAATTGCGATTTACGCATCACAGGATTTGCTTTCGGAAACGCGCTACGAAAGTCTCCAATCTAGGACGAATGGGGCCCTTACACTTACAGCATTTTAAATAAAATAAAAACCTTTTTATTGACATCCCATACATCCTCGAATGCTATTAATTGTTCGTATCGAACAACTACCGCCAGAGTCGACATCACAGCTTGCTCTGTATTACACATAGCAGAACGGACGTTCTGGCCCAGCATAGCTTGACAAGAGGTATGGTGCTGCTAAATGAAATCTCTAGGTCTCTTGAAATTTTCAACATCGGCCTAGAAGGATACAACAGTCGTTTTAGGCAAGGACTGTTAAATGTATTATTGTCAAATTTTTCATTTATTTATTTACAGTTATGTAAATTATGTCATGTGAATTGTTATAGGATTTAATAAATCTGTAATACTAATTTTTAAAAAGATTTTTTTAAATTACTGCAGCTACTGAAACGCATGACATTCGTGCGCAAATTTTTAAATACTTACGGCTATTTTAAAATGATCTGGGTCTGTCAGATCCCTACCAGACATGCGAGGGGTTAGGGTCAGTAGAGATCATACTTCTAGGACTATGATGTTCGGTGGTAACTAGGTATTGACTCTGTCGAGATCCATTAACCTTATCACTCCAGAAGCACCTTGTTTTCATTATGTGCAGTGCTATGTTTCAACAACTCATACCACCGAAACGATACGAAAATTTTAATGTATATAAGCACACCTAGTAATGCGTTACCAATTTTTTGTGTCTATATATATTGACTAATTACGTTTAATGTGTGACCCCAAACATGGAGGATATATCCGTAATGTCGCCGTTCCGGCAAAAGTCACAAAAGCCCAACACACATTTTTGAGAAACTGCAAATTTGAAAGCTAAAATATGTTTATATGGAAATTTTAAAGTTTTGTCCACCCGCCTAACAATAGGAAAAAATAATAATGGCGCTTATTGATTACGCTATACGCATCATGGATTGGCCTATTTCAGCATACCGCTTGCCGTAAGATCCCAATGGCAATGTATGGCGAGCGTTGTATGTTGAAATAGGTCAAGCCATGAGTATATAGCCCGCTTATAGCGTTGTCTGTCATAGGCTTAAAGCATTCAAATGAAATCATTTCTCTAACACTCAAATTGAGATGTCTCAAAACCTGTGCATGTGAGTTTGTGACTTTTGCCCGAACTGCGACGAATGGCACTATCAAGTGAATCATAATATGTATACTCATATCAGATCTAAGAGTACAATCATAGTTCCTTGTATCAATTCATGTCAAGGGTTTAATAAAGACACAATATGGTTGACAGGCCTGTGCTATGCGAACCATATAGGCTGAAAATCTCTGTCTATCGTAAGAAACACCTCAACTTGGGGCATCGTATGAATTTAGGTTTTACAAAGAGATTGCGCAAGCTAGAAGTTTATACCGTTCCATTCTTTCTATTTAGTAACTTAAGTTTCTTATTTGCACCGGAGTAAAATGTGTGCCTTTGTATTTTTTTGTCTTGTTTATTCCAGATCTCGTGGAAGGTGGTGCAATCCCACGAGAATGTAATTAGATATATTTTTAATAAATCCTATTTCAGAATATCAATAATAGGTTTGTAAGAATGTGATTTTGCTTCATTGTTTAGCTAAGGGCAAATGCCTATCTCTTTATAAATGTGACCAAATAACTGCTTTCTATATAGACTTTATATTTCAGTTCAAAAAGGTGAGAAACATAGTTCTTTTAACGTCACATGAGAATATGCCGTGTTGCGCTTCCTCCTTCTTTCGCCAATGTTTCGGACTGCTTTACCGTGTCTCACCAGGGGGCCTACTCTGTATCTTTCGAAACTTTCCTGCCGCCGGTTTAGACACGTCACAAACCCGTACTAACCCTTCCCTTACGGTATTCAAAAATTCCTCGACCTTCGGTGTTATACACGAGTTCTACCCATAGCTACAGACCTACCTACCCATCCTGTAATCAGTCTACATCCTTTCTCGTTCTAGCACTAATAAGGTGTCTGCTCTTTTATTTCTATCTATTTCACTCGTGTCTGTTATTTTATTTATATCTCCTTCACTCATTGTTTTATTTTCTTCTATATATATGTGTCTGTATGAAAATAACTTTAGTTGATATAATAAGCCCTGACGAAGCTTGAGCTAAGCGAAACCTGGTTGGCTGTTAATATTAATTCATAATAAAAGTGGTGTTTTACAAAGTGTTTTTTTTTCATTTAATATCTATGTTTAGTATATTTAGAGAGATATTTTATTGATTAGAGACGATGTTCACTCAGTTGACAGAACCGGCAAGCAAAGCTTATTTTAAAGCTGCCCGATGTCTTGGCTAAAGTAGGAAGCGCAACTATTATGATCCAAAAATATGTTATGGCCTTAGAAATTTCAAACTATACCAGTATATATAAAAGGAAAAAGTACGACAGAGGTTTATGTGTTACCCATATGTGAGAAAACATACGTAGTATTCAATTCTATATCCATCCTTGTTCTTAACAGGAATGCTCGATTTCAACACGTTAGAATCACGTAGAAAAATATTCTTAGGTAAACATTTTTCAAACTAATCTATGGAACTATTTACGTAATCCTGATATTGAAAGAGGTTATCTTATATGTTCCTAACAAGTAAACTCTTGGAAGATCCCATGCACTTTTTTATACTCTGGAATCGAGGACTTCTGCCTATCAGAACGTGCCAATCAACAGAGCAACTCAACTACTCAACAATTCTGCACGTCACTTACAGACAGTTCTATCTTTTGACGTAT